>NC_047120.1:26285750-26485750 GCF_902500255.1 Thalassophryne amazonica | reverse complement strand
TTAAAGGACATATATGTTTTGATATCTTTTCAATAAGCCTGAAGTTGTGTGTCCTGGTACATGTACCAGTGTCCATACAGGCCGTAGATACAAAAATCATCCCATTTCTGAATTTCGCACATTATATAACTGCAATTTTTTTGACATGATGCTCGCTTTCCTGATGGAATGTTAACATAGTTATTATATGGTTATTGTATACTATAAACTATGGTTTCAATAAGTTCAAACCCAATGTATGTTTGTTTTTTTTTTACCACACAAAAAAGAGCTATATTACAAACATTCAGTCTACTGTTGTGAAAGTGTAGGAACACGGACCCACAACAGGGGGCGCAAATGAACGGACAATGGAGGAAGTCAAATAACACTTTACTGTTGTGAATAAGCACAACAAACACGGCAAATTACAATACTAGACAATGAAGTCAAATCACAAAATGTGTCACGTGGGCAGGCTCGAAGATAAGGGACGTCTGTCCAAAGCAGAACCGGAACCACACGATTTCCTCCGCCACCGAACCCCGGGAATACTGGAGCCGCCAAGTCCCGAACTCCCAGGTGGCCGCTGCCTCCGCTTGTCGGATCTGGTACTGCTGGCGAGGAACAAAAACAGTTAGATGTGGGTGTGTTTGTACCCAGCAACACGTATGGTGGGAAAACCACCTCCACCTCTCGTCAGGAAAAAACTGGTGAGTGCAGAGTGTGAGTACTTACCCAAGAGGTAGAAAAACAGTCCAATACAGTCTCCAGCTGTAATACTCACTATCTGCTATCCAACACACAAGCAACAAGGTATTATTGTCAGAAAGACAACACAGTTGGCTGAGTACGTTACCTCCTCGGTAGAGCGATATCTCGGCAAAGAGGTGGAGATGTCGTCTTGCTGATATACCACTGAAGATCAGATGATTGGTGACAGCTGTCGTAGGTGATAAGTGACAGCTGTCACCCCGGCTGCTCCTGTGAGGCGGTAGCGCCCTCTGGTGCCTGGAGCCCGCACTCCAGGCAGGGTGCCCTCTGGTGGTGGTGGGCCAGCAGTACCTCCTCTTCAGCGGCCCACACAACAGGACCCCCCCCCTCAACGGGCGCCTCCTGGCGCCCGACCAGGCTTGTCCGGGTGGCGGCGGTAGAAATCGGCCTGGAGGGCCAGGTCCAGGATGAAGCCCCTCTTCACCCAGGAGAGTTTTTCGGGTCCGTACCCCTCCCAGTCCACCAAATACTGGAAGCCCCGGCCCATCCTACGGACATCCAAGAGCCGGCGCACAGTCCAAGCCGGCTCGCCATCGATGATCCGGGCAGGAGGTGGTGCCGGACCCGGAGTACAGAGGGGTGAGGTGTGATGCGGCTTTATCCGGGACACATGGAAAACAGGATGGATCCGCAGTGAGGCCGGAAGCTGAAGCCTCACGGCGGCTGGACTGATGACCTTGAGGATCTTGAAGGGACCGATGTAACGATCCTGCAGTTTAGGGGAGTCCACTTTAAGAGGAATGTCCTTTGTTGACAACCACACTTCCTGCCCTGGCCGATATGCAGGGGCCGGGGTCCGCCGACGGTCTGCATGGGCTTTTGCCCTCATCCGGGCCTTTAGCAAAGCAGAACGGGCGGTACGCCACACCCGACGGCACTTCCGCAGGTGGGCCTGGACCGAGGGCACACCGACCTCTCCCTCAACCACCGGAAACAACGGGGGCTGGTACCCCAGACACACCTCAAAAGGGGAGAGGCCGGTGGCTGAAGACACCTGGCTGTTATGGGTATACTCGATCCAGGCCAAATGGGTACTCCAGGCCGCCGGGTGCGCGGCCGTCACACAGCGCAGGGCCTGTTCCACCTCCTGATTGGCCCGTTCTGCTTGCCCGTTGGTCTGAGGATGATACCCGGATGAGAGACTCACCGTGGCCCCCAGTTCCCGGCAGAAGCTCCTCCAGACTTGCGAGGAGAACTGGGGACCGCGATCGGAGACAATGTCTGTTGGAATCCCATGCAGCCAGATGACGTGGTGGACCAGGAGGTCCGCTGTCTCCTGGGCAGTCGGGAGCTTCGGGAGGGCCACGAAGTGGGCCGCCTTGGAGAATTGGTCCACTATCGTGAGGATGGTGGTGTTGCCCTGGGACGGCGGGAGGCCCGTGACAAAATCCAGGCCGATGTGGGACCAGGGGCGATGAGGCACAGGCAGCGGCTGGAGCAGTCCCGATGCCCTGCGGTGGTCAGCCTTGCCCCTGGCGCAGGTGGTGCAGGCCTGGATATAATCCCGGACGTTGGCCTCCAGGGACGCCCACCAGAAGCGCTGCCGGACAACTGCCACGGTTCTTCGCACCCGCGGATGACAGGAGAACTTGGAGCCGTGACAGAAGTCCAGGACTGCAGCCCTGGCCTCTGGTGGGACGTAAAGTTTGTTCTTCGGCCCAGTTCCGGGGTCCGGGCTCCTTGCCAGGGCCTCCCGGACGGTTTTCTCTACGTCCCAGGTGAGGGTGGCCACGATAGCGGACTCCGGGATGATGGGTTCCGGTGGATCCGACAATTCCGTTTTGACTTCGTCTTCATGCACCCGGGACAAGGCATCCGATCTCTGGTTTTGGTCCCGGGGCGGTAGGTGATCCGGAAGTCAAAACGGCCGAAGAACAGTGACCAGCGGGCTTGCCTGGGGTTCAGCCGCTTGGCGGTCCTGATATACTCCAGGTTCCGGTGGTCAGTGAAAACCGTGAATGGCACGGACGTTCCCTCCAACAGATGTCTCCACTCTTCAAGAGCCTCTTTCACCGCAAGGAGTTCTCGATTGCCGACGTCATAGTTCCGTTCGGCCGGGGTCAACCTGCGGGAAAAAAAGGCACACGGGTGAAGGACCTTATCGGTCTCTCCGCTCTGGGAAAGCACAGCTCCTATCCCTGAGTCCGAGGCGTCCACTTCAACCACAAACTGGCGACTAGGATCGGGCTGCACCAGAACGGGTGCAGACGAGAAGCGCCGTTTCAACTCCTTGAACGCGGCATCGCACCGATCCGACCAGGTGAAGGGGACTTTTGGTGAGGTCAGGGCTGTCAGGGGGCTAACTACCTGACTGTAGCCCTTAATGAACCTCCTGTAGAAATTTGCAAAGCCGAGGAACTGTTGCAGCTTCCTACGGCTGGTAGGTTGGGGCCAGTCTCTCACCGCCGCGACCTTGGCCGGATCAGGGGCGACGGAGTTAGGGGAGATGATAAACCCCAGGAAGGACAAAGAAGTGCGGTGAAACTCACACTTCTCGCCCTTCACAAACAGCCGGTTCTCCAACAACCGCTGCAGGACCTGACGTACATGCCGGACATGGGTCTCAGGATCCGGAGAAAAGATGAGTATATCGTCCAGATATACGAAGACGAATCTGTGCGGGAAATCCCGCAAGACATCATTAACCAATGCTTGGAACGTCGCGGGGGCGTTTGTAAGACCGAACGGCATGACCAGGTACTCAAAGTGACCTAAGGGGATGTTAAATGCCGTCTTCCACTCGTCTCCCTTCCGGATCCGAACCAGGTGATACGCATTTCTAAGATCTAGCTAAGTGAATATTTGGGCTCCATGCAGGGGCGTGAACACTGAATCCAACAAGGGCAACGGGTATCGGTTACGAACCGTGATTTCGTTCAGCCCCCTGTAATCAATGCATGGACGAAGTCCGCCATCCTTTTTTCCCACAAAAAAGAAACCTGCACCCATCGGGGAGGTGGAATTCCGGATCAACCTGGCAGCTAAAGAGTCCCGGATGTAGGTCTCCATTGATTCGCGCTCAGGTCGTGAGAGGTTGTACAGCCTGCTGGACGGGAACTCAACGCCTGGAACCAAATCAATGGCACAATCGTACGGACGGTGCGGGGGAAGGGTGAGCGCCAGATCCTTACTGAACACATCCACAAGGTCATGGTACTCCACCGGCACCGTCCCAAGATTGGGCGGGACTCTGACCTCCTCCCTAGCCTGGGAACCGGGAGGAACCGAGGAACCTAAACATACCCGATGGCAGGTCTCGCTCCACTGATACACTACCCCGGACGGCCAATCGATCCGGGGATTGTGTTTTAACATCCAGGGGAACCCGAGAATCACACGGGAGGTGGCAGGAGTCACAAAAGACTCGATCTCCTCCCGGTGGTTCCCTGACACCACCAGAGTTACTGGAGGTGTTTTATGTGTGATTAGAGGGAGTAGGGAGCCATCTAGTGCCCGTACTTGCACAGGTGAAGTAAGTGCCACCAGAGGGAGCCCTGCCTCCCTGGCCCATTTGCTGTCTAGCAAATTCCCTTCAGAGCCCGTGTCCACCAGTGCTGGGGCCTGAAGGGATAAATCCTCATAAAGGATTGTAACTGGGAGTCGTGTGGCGATATGGGTGTGTCCCACGTGAATGTCTTGGCCCACCCCTAGCCCAGTTTCTAGGGGCGGGCGTTGGTGTTTAACCGCTCGGGGCAGTCCCTCACTTGATGCTCTATCGAGCCACAAACAAAGCACGCTCCGCGGACCAGCCTCCTCTGTCTTTCCGGTGGTCTAAATGTGGCCCTGCTCGTGTCCATAGCTTCATCAGCAGGGGGAGCTGTAACCACACGGAGCGTAGAGGCCGTGGAGCGTGGGGAGGGCGGAGCTCGGTCGGAACCGGAAGGGAGAGGGACGGCGCGTGCCCGGCCACGCCCTTCATCTCGTTCCCGACGGCGTTCTTCTAACCAATTGTCTAATCGTATAACGAGATCAATAAGCCCGTCTAAATCCCGCGGTTCGTCCTTAGCCACCAGGTGCTCCTTCAGGACCAACGACAGTCCGTTTACGAAGGCGGCACGGAGGGCAGTGCTATTCCAGCCGGACCTCGCAGCCGCGATGCGGAAGTCGACTGCATAAGCAGCTGCGCTCCGGCGCCCCTGTCTCATTGACAGCAGCACGGCTGAAGCGGTCTCTCCTCTATTTGGGTGATCGAACACTGTTCTGAACTCCCTCACAAACCCATCATATGTCTGAAGGAGCCGTGAATTTTGCTCCCAGAGCGCTGTAGCCCAAGCGCGTGCCTCACCGCGAAGCAGGTTTATCACATAAGCTATCTTGCTAGCATCAGTCGCGTACATGACGGGACGTTGTGCGAAGACAAGCGAACACTGCATAAGAAAGTCCGCGCACGTCTCCACACAACCCCCGTACGGCTCTGGAGCGCTTATGTATGCTTCAGGGGAAGGTGGGAGGGGTCGTTGAACGACCTGTGGAACGTCACTGTTGCGCACAGGATCGACAGGAGAGGGAGCCGCAGCAGTGCCCTGAGGGCGCGCTTCCACCTGCGTGGCAAGAGCCTCCACCCTGCGGTTAAGGAGGACGTTCTGCTCGGTCATTAGATCCAACCGAGCCGTAAAGGCGGTGAGGATTCGCTGCAACTCACCGATCATTCCTCCTGCAGACGCCTGTGCGCCCTGTTCTTCCATTGGCCGTTCAACAGCCGGTTGACGCCCCTCGGGGTCCATGACGTTGGCCGAGATATCCTGTTGTGAAAGTGTAGGAACACGGACCCACAACAGGGGGCGCAAATGAACGGACAATGGAGGAAGTCAAATAACACTTTACTGTTGTGAATAAGCACAACAAACACGGCAAATTACAATAGTAGACAATGAAGTCAAATCACAAAATGTGTCACGTGGGCAGGCTCGAAGATAAGGGACGTCTGTCCAAAGCAGAACCGGAACCACACGATTTCCTCCGCCACCGAACCCCGGGAATACTGGAGCCGCCAAGTCCCGAACTCCCAGGTGGCCGCTGCCTCCGCTTGTCGGATCTGGTACTGCTGGCGAGGAACAAAAACAGTTAGATGTGGGTGTGTTTGCACCCAGCAACGCGTATGGTGGGAAAACCACCTCCACCTCTCGTCAGGAAAAAACTGGTGAGTGCAGAGTGTGAGTACTTATCCAAGAGGTGGAAAAACAGTCCAATACAGTCTCCAGCTGTAATACTCACTATCTGCTATCCAACACACAAGCAACAAGGTATTATTGTCAGAAAGACAACACAGTTGGCTGAGTACGTTACCTCCTCGGTAGAGCGATATCTCGGCAAAGAGGTGGAGATGTCGTCTTGCTGATATACCACTGAAGATCAGATGATTGGTGACAGCTGTCGTAGGTGATAAGTGACAGCTGTCACCCCGGCTGCTCCTGTGAGGCGGCAGCGCCCTCTGGTGCCTGGAGCCTGCACTCCAGGCAGGGTGCCCTCTGGTGGTGGTGGGCCAGCAGTACCTCCTCTTCAGCGGCCCACACAACAGTCTACAGCCTTATAAATTTCAACATGCTTATTTTCAGAGCACACACTGCAGAAAAATTACATCAGGTTTTGTCAGTTGTCATCAAAGTATTAACATGTGATAAGAAATATTATTCCCATATTCCACGCGCTTGTTACCAGTGTACCCAAAACCCTAAGGCCAAGGCTTTGACCGCTCAAGGCCAATGCATACATAAAGGAAAAAATATATAGAATAGAAAAATAGAATAAGAAAAAAAATTAAATGGTTCATAAAACACTGGAGATTCACACAAAAAACAAATAAACATAGATTTTTATATCCAAAATTTGGTATATTATAAAAATAACAAAGAATTGCAGCTGTTTCCAGTAAAGTATCATTCTGCATTGGGCATGTTGTTAAGGAAACTGCACTTTATTTGAAGTGTGGACAAAAATATCTGCTGATGAACATCCTTTGACTTTTACATTGATTATGAATATTTATATTTGCCTTGCGGCAGACTGTCCATAGTTACATATATTTATATATTACATTATATTTGAGCAGGAAAAACATGTTACAGAACACATGACATCCCAATTTGAATCAAAACAGAGAAAGTAACAATATTTGGAAAATTCAACTCTCAACATTTGCAATGTGGATTAATGGTGTACTGTTTTAATTACATTTTATCTTATTTATTCTGTTTTGACTAAATTTTATTAACATAAGAAAAGTTATTGCTTGTGACCATGGACAATATTTTTTTCAAAAGTTGCAACATTTTGTTTAAAATATACCAACTCTTTATTGAAAGAAAAAAGACTGAAACTATATTAACGCCAAGTTACTAATGCAACTGCCTGCACTTTTTAAAGGGTCAAATCATTTAATGACATTTTTTTCATTGTCTGGGCCCATTATGTTTACCAAGAACTTGTATTACCTTCAAAATGTAATATTATCATATAAAGCCATTAAATTATTTTAAAATTTACTTGAAAATTAGTAAGATTCCATAGGCCTTAAAATGCCTTTAATTTTCTCAAGTTGACAAGGGTTTTGAACACTTAAGGCATACTTGTTCAAGGCATCCAAGGTCAAGGTATCCTTATTCAATGCATAGAAGGTCAAGGCATCCTTTTTCAAGGCATACAAGGTCAAGGCATCCTTGTTGAAGGCATACAAGGTCAAGGCACCCTTGTTCAAGGCATACAAGGTCAAGCCATACAAAGTCAAGCCATCAATGTTCAAGGCATACAAGGTCAAGGCAGACAAGGTCAAGGTATCCTTATTCAAGGTAAACAAAGTCAAGGCACCTTGTTCAAGGCATTTAAGGTCAAGGCATACAAAGTCAAGGCATCCTTATTCAAGGCATACAAGGTCAAGGCATCCTTGTTCAAGGCATACAAGGTCAAGGCATCCGTATTTAAGGCATACAAGGTCAAGGCATCCTTATTTAAGGCATACAAGGTCAAGGCATCCTTGTGCATGGCATACAAAGTCAAGGTATCCTTGTACAAGGTATACAAGGTTAAGGCATCCTTATTAAAGGCATACAAGTTCAAGAGAGCCTTTTTCAAGGCATACAAAGTCAAGGCATACAAGGTCAAGGCATCCTTATTCAAGGCATACAAGGTCAAAGCATACAAGGTCAAGGTATCCTTGTACAAGGTATACAAGGTTAAGGCATCCTTATTAAAGGCATACAAGTTCAAGAGAGCCTTTTCAAGGCATACAAAGTCAAGGCATACAAGGTCAAGGCATCCTTATTCAAGGCATACAAAGTCAAGGCATACAAGGTCAAGGCATCCTTATTCAAGGCATACAAAGTCAAGGCATACAAGGTCAAGGCATACAAAGTCAAGGCATCCTTGTTCAAGGCATACAAGGTCAAGGCAGTCAAGGTCAAGGTATCCTTATTCAAGGCATACAAAGTCAAGGCATTTAAGGTCAAGGCATCCTTGTTCAAGGCATTTAAGGTCAAGGCATCCTTATTCAAGGCATACAAAGTCAAGGCATCCTTATTCAAGGCATACAAGGTCAAGGCATCCTTATTCAAGGCATACAAGGTCAAGCATGCTTATTCAAGGCATACAAGGTCAAGCATGCTTATTCAAGGCAGACAAGGTCAAGGCATCCTTCTTCAACGTATACAAGGTCAAGGCATCCTTGTTGAAGGCATACAAGGTCAAGGCACCCTTGTTCAAGGCATAAAAGGTCAAGGCATACAAGGTCAAGGCACCCTTGTTCAAGGCATACAAGGTCAAGCCATACAAAGTCAAGCTATCAATGTTCAAGGCATACAAGGTCAAGGCAGACAAGGTCAAGGTATCCTTATTCAAGGTAAACAAAGTCAAGGCATCCAAGGTCAAGGCACCTTGTTCAAGGCATATAAGGTCAAGGCATACAAAGTCAAGGCATCCTTATTCAAGGCATACAAGGTCAAAGCATACAAGATCAAGGCATCCTTATTCAAGGCATACAAGGTCAAGGCATCCTTGGTCAAGGCATACAAGGTCAAGGCATCCGTATTTAAGGCATACAAGGTCAAGGCATCCTTGTTCAAGGCATACAAGGTCAAGGCATCCTTATTAAAGGCATACAAGTTCAAGAGAGCCTTTTTCAAGGCATACAAGGTCAAGGCATCCTTATTCAAGGCATACAATGTCAAAGCATACAAGGTCAAGGTATCCTTGTACTAGGTATACAAGGTTAAGGCATCCTTATTAAAGGCATACAAGTTCAAGAGAGCCTTTTTCAAGGCATACAAAGTCAAGGCATACAAGGTCAAGGCATCCTTATTCAAGGCATACAAAGTCAAGGCACACGAGGTCAAGGCATACAAAGTCAAGGCATCCTTGTTCAAGGCATACAAGGTCAAGGCAGTCAAGGTCAAGGTATCCTTATTCAAGGCATACAAAGTCAAGGCATTTAAGGTCAAGGCATCCTTGTTCAAGGCATTTAAGGTCAAGGCATCCTTATTCAAGGCATACAAAGTCAAGGCATCCTTATTCAAGGCATCCTTATTCAAGGCATACAAGGTCAAGCATGCTTATTCAAGGCAAACAAGGTCAAGGCATCCTTCTTCAAGGTATACAAGGTCAAGGCATCCTTGTTGAAGGCATACAAGGTCAAGGCAGCCTTGTTCAAGGCATAAAAGGTCAAGGCATACAAGGTCAAGGCACCCTTGTTCAAGCCATACAAGGTCAAGCCCTACAAAGTCAAGCCATCAATGTTCAAGGCATACAAGGTCAAGGCAGACAAGGTCAAGGTATCCTTATTCAAGGTATACAAAGTCAAGGCATACAAGGTCAAGGCATACAAAGTCAAGGCATCCTTGTTCAAGCCATACAAAGTCAAGGCATACACGGTCAAGGCATGCAAAGTCAAGGCATATGAGGTCAAGGCATACAAAGCCAAGGCATCCTTGTTCAAGGCATACAAGGTCAAGGCATCCCTATTCAAGGCATTCAAGGTCAAGGCATCCTTGTGCATGGCCTACAAAGTCAAGGTATCCTTGTTCAACGTATACAAGGTCAAAGCATCCTTATTAAAGGCATCCAAGGTCAAGACAGCCTTATTCAAGGCATACAAGGTCAGGGCATCCTTGTCCATGGCATACAAAATCAAGGTATCCTTGTTCAAGGTATACAAGGTTAAGGCATCCTTATTAAAGGCATATAAGGTTAAGACAGCCGTTTTCACGGCATACAAAGTCAAGGCATACAAGGTCAAGGCATCCTTATTCAAGGCATACAAAGTCAAGGCATACAAGGTCAAGGCATACAAAGTCAAGGCATCCTTGTTCAAGCCATACAAAGTCAAGGCATACACGGTCAAGGCATGCAAAGTCAAGGCATATGAGGTCAAGGCATACAAAGCCAAGGCATCCTTGTTCAAGGCATACAAGGTCAAGGCATCCCTATTCAAGGCATTCAAGGTCAAGGCATCCTTGTGCATGGCCTACAAAGTCAAGGTATCCTTGTTCAACGTATACAAGGTCAAAGCATCCTTATTAAAGGCATCCAAGGTCAAGACAGCCTTATTCAAGGCATACAAGGTCAAGGCATCCTTATTCAAGGCATACAAAGTCAAGGTATACGAGGTCAAGGCATCCTTGTTCAAGGCATACAAGGTCAACTTCTCCTTATTCAATGCATACAAAGTTAAGGCATACAAGGTCAAGGCATCCTTATTCAAGGCATACAAGGTCAAGGCATCCTTATTCAAGGCATACAAGGTCAAGGCATCCTTATTCAAGGCATACAAGGTCAAGGCATCCTTGTTCAAGGCATTTAAGGTCAAGGCATCCTTATTCAAGGCATACAAAGTCAAGGCATCCTTATTCAAGGCATCCTTATTCAAGGCATACAAGGTCAAGCATGCTTATTCAAGGCATACAAGGTCAAGCATGCTTATTCAAGGCAAACAAGGTCAAGGCATCCTTCTTCAAGGTATACAAGGTCAAGGCATCCTTGTTGAAGGCATACAAGGTCAAGGCACCCTTGTTCAAGGCATAAAAGGTCAAGGCACCCTTGTTCAAGGCATACAAGGTCAAGCCCTACAAAGTCAAGCCATCAATGTTCAAGGCATACAAGGTCAAGGCAGACAAGGTCAAGGTATCCTTATTCAAGGTATACAAAGTCAAGGCATCCAAGGTCAAGGCACCTTGTTCAAGGCATTTAAGGTCAAGGCATACAAAGTCAAGGCATCCTTATTCAAGGCAAACAAAGGTCAAAGCATACAAGGTCAAGGCATAAAAAGTAAAGGCATCCTTATTCAAGGCATACAAGGCCAAGGCATCCTTATTCAAGGCATACAAGGCCAAGGCATCCTTGTTCAAGACATACAAGGTCAAGGCATCCTTATTTAAGGCATACAAGGTCAAGGCATCCTTGTTGAAGGCATACAAGGTCAAGGCACCCTTGTTCAAGGCATAAAAGGTCAAGGCACCCTTGTTCAAGGCATACAAGGTCAAGCCCTACAAAGTCAAGCCATCAATGTTCAAGGCATACAAGGTCAAGGCAGACAAGGTCAAGGTATCCTTATTCAAGGTATACAAAGTCAAGGCATCCAAGGTCAAGGCACCTTGTTCAAGGCATTTAAGGTCAAGGCATACAAAGTCAAGGCATCCTTATTCAAGGCAAACAAAGGTCAAAGCATACAAGGTCAAGGCATAAAAAGTAAAGGCATCCTTATTCAAGGCATACAAGGCCAAGGCATCCTTATTCAAGGCATACAAGGCCAAGGCATCCTTGTTCAAGGCATACAAGGTCAAGGCATACAAAGTCAAGGCATCCTTGTTCAAGGCATACAAGGTCAAGGCAGTCAAGGTCAAGGTATCCTTATTCAAGGCATACAAAGTCAAGGCATTTAAGGTCAAGGCATCCTTGTTCAAGGCATTTAAGGTCAAGGCATCCTTATTCAAGGCATACAAAGTCAAGGCATCCTTATTCAAGGCATACAAGGTCAAGGCATCCTTATTCAAGGCATACAAGGTCAAGCATGCTTATTCAAGGCATACAAGGTCAAGCATGCTTATTCAAGGCAGACAAGGTCAAGGCATCCTTCTTCAACGTATACAAGGTCAAGGCATCCTTGTTGAAGGCATACAAGGTCAAGGCACCCTTGTTCAAGGCATAAAAGGTCAAGGCATACAAGGTCAAGGCACCCTTGTTCAAGGCATACAAGGTCAAGCCATACAAAGTCAAGCTATCAATGTTCAAGGCATACAAGGTCAAGGCAGACAAGGTCAAGGTATCCTTATTCAAGGTAAACAAAGTCAAGGCATCCAAGGTCAAGGCACCTTGTTCAAGGCATATAAGGTCAAGGCATACAAAGTCAAGGCATCCTTATTCAAGGCATACAAGGTCAAAGCATACAAGATCAAGGCATCCTTATTCAAGGCATACAAGGTCAAGGCATCCTTGGTCAAGGCATACAAGGTCAAGGCATCCGTATTTAAGGCATACAAGGTCAAGGCATCCTTGTTCAAGGCATACAAGGTCAAGGCATCCTTATTAAAGGCATACAAGTTCAAGAGAGCCTTTTTCAAGGCATACAAGGTCAAGGCATCCTTATTCAAGGCATACAAGGTCAAAGCATACAAGGTCAAGGTATCCTTGTACTAGGTATACAAGGTTAAGGCATCCTTATTAAAGGCATACAAGTTCAAGAGAGCCTTTTTCAAGGCATACAAAGTCAAGGCATACAAGGTCAAGGCATCCTTATTCAAGGCATACAAAGTCAAGGCACACGAGGTCAAGGCATACAAAGTCAAGGCATCCTTGTTCAAGGCATACAAGGTCAAGGCAGTCAAGGTCAAGGTATCCTTATTCAAGGCATACAAAGTCAAGGCATTTAAGGTCAAGGCATCCTTGTTCAAGGCATTTAAGGTCAAGGCATCCTTATTCAAGGCATACAAAGTCAAGGCATCCTTATTCAAGGCATCCTTATTCAAGGCATACAAGGTCAAGCATGCTTATTCAAGGCAAACAAGGTCAAGGCATCCTTCTTCAAGGTATACAAGGTCAAGGCATCCTTGTTGAAGGCATACAAGGTCAAGGCAGCCTTGTTCAAGGCATAAAAGGTCAAGGCATACAAGGTCAAGGCACCCTTGTTCAAGCCATACAAGGTCAAGCCCTACAAAGTCAAGCCATCAATGTTCAAGGCATACAAGGTCAAGGCAGACAAGGTCAAGGTATCCTTATTCAAGGTATACAAAGTCAAGGCATACAAGGTCAAGGCATACAAAGTCAAGGCATCCTTGTTCAAGCCATACAAAGTCAAGGCATACACGGTCAAGGCATGCAAAGTCAAGGCATATGAGGTCAAGGCATACAAAGCCAAGGCATCCTTGTTCAAGGCATACAAGGTCAAGGCATCCCTATTCAAGGCATTCAAGGTCAAGGCATCCTTGTGCATGGCCTACAAAGTCAAGGTATCCTTGTTCAACGTATACAAGGTCAAAGCATCCTTATTAAAGGCATCCAAGGTCAAGACAGCCTTATTCAAGGCATACAAGGTCAGGGCATCCTTGTCCATGGCATACAAAATCAAGGTATCCTTGTTCAAGGTATACAAGGCCAAGGCATCCTTATTCAAGGCATACAAGGCCAAGGCATCCTTGTTCAAGACATACAAGGTCAAGGCATCCTTATTTAAGGCATACAAGGTCAAGGCATCCTTGTTGAAGGCATACAAGGTCAAGGCACCCTTGTTCAAGGCATAAAAGGTCAAGGCACCCTTGTTCAAGGCATACAAGGTCAAGCCCTACAAAGTCAAGCCATCAATGTTCAAGGCATACAAGGTCAAGGCAGACAAGGTCAAGGTATCCTTATTCAAGGTATACAAAGTCAAGGCATCCAAGGTCAAGGCACCTTGTTCAAGGCATTTAAGGTCAAGGCATACAAAGTCAAGGCATCCTTATTCAAGGCAAACAAAGGTCAAAGCATACAAGGTCAAGGCATAAAAAGTAAAGGCATCCTTATTCAAGGCATACAAGGCCAAGGCATCCTTATTCAAGGCATACAAGGCCAAGGCATCCTTGTTCAAGGCATACAAGGTCAAGGCATACAAAGTCAAGGCATCCTTGTTCAAGGCATACAAGGTCAAGGCAGTCAAGGTCAAGGTATCCTTATTCAAGGCATACAAAGTCAAGGCATTTAAGGTCAAGGCATCCTTGTTCAAGGCATTTAAGGTCAAGGCATCCTTATTCAAGGCATACAAAGTCAAGGCATCCTTATTCAAGGCATACAAGGTCAAGGCATCCTTATTCAAGGCATACAAGGTCAAGCATGCTTATTCAAGGCATACAAGGTCAAGCATGCTTATTCAAGGCAGACAAGGTCAAGGCATCCTTCTTCAACGTATACAAGGTCAAGGCATCCTTGTTGAAGGCATACAAGGTCAAGGCACCCTTGTTCAAGGCATAAAAGGTCAAGGCATACAAGGTCAAGGCACCCTTGTTCAAGGCATACAAGGTCAAGCCATACAAAGTCAAGCTATCAATGTTCAAGGCATACAAGGTCAAGGCAGACAAGGTCAGGGTATCCTTATTCAAGGTAAACAAAGTCAAGGCATCCAAGGTCAAGGCACCTTGTTCAAGGCATATAAGGTCAAGGCATACAAAGTCAAGGCATCCTTATTCAAGGCATACAAGGTCAAAGCATACAAGATCAAGGCATCCTTATTCAAGGCATACAAGGTCAAGGCATCCTTGGTCAAGGCATACAAGGTCAAGGCATCCGTATTTAAGGCATACAAGGTCAAGGCATCCTTGTTCAAGGCATACAAGGTCAAGGCATCCTTATTAAAGGCATACAAGTTCAAGAGAGCCTTTTTCAAGGCATACAAGGTCAAGGCATCCTTATTCAAGGCATACAAGGTCAAAGCATACAAGGTCAAGGTATCCTTGTACTAGGTATACAAGGTTAAGGCATCCTTATTAAAGGCATACAAGTTCAAGAGAGCCTTTTTCAAGGCATACAAAGTCAAGGCATACAAGGTCAAGGCATCCTTATTCAAGGCATACAAAGTCAAGGCACACGAGGTCAAGGCATACAAAGTCAAGGCATCCTTGTTCAAGGCATACAAGGTCAAGGCAGTCAAGGTCAAGGTATCCTTATTCAAGGCATACAAAGTCAAGGCATTTAAGGTCAAGGCATCCTTGTTCAAGGCATTTAAGGTCAAGGCATCCTTATTCAAGGCATACAAAGTCAAGGCATCCTTATTCAAGGCATCCTTATTCAAGGCATACAAGGTCAAGCATGCTTATTCAAGGCAAACAAGGTCAAGGCATCCTTCTTCAAGGTATACAAGGTCAAGGCATCCTTGTTGAAGGCATACAAGGTCAAGGCAGCCTTGTTCAAGGCATAAAAGGTCAAGGCATACAAGGTCAAGGCACCCTTGTTCAAGCCATACAAGGTCAAGCCCTACAAAGTCAAGCCATCAATGTTCAAGGCATACAAGGTCAAGGCAGACAAGGTCAAGGTATCCTTATTCAAGGTATACAAAGTCAAGGCATACAAGGTCAAGGCATACAAAGTCAAGGCATCCTTGTTCAAGCCATACAAAGTCAAGGCATACACGGTCAAGGCATGCAAAGTCAAGGCATATGAGGTCAAGGCATCCTTATTCAAGGCATACAAAGTCAAGGCATCCTTATTCAAGGCATACAAGGTCAAGGCATCCTTATTCAAGGCATACAAGGTCAAGCATGCTTATTCAAGGCATACAAGGTCAAGCATGCTTATTCAAGGCAGACAAGGTCAAGGCATCCTTCTTCAACGTATACAAGGTCAAGGCATCCTTGTTGAAGGCATACAAGGTCAAGGCACCCTTGTTCAAGGCATAAAAGGTCAAGGCATACAAGGTCAAGGCACCCTTGTTCAAGGCATACAAGGTCAAGCCATACAAAGTCAAGCTATCAATGTTCAAGGCATACAAGGTCAAGGCAGACAAGGTCAAGGTATCCTTATTCAAGGTAAACAAAGTCAAGGCATCCAAGGTCAAGGCACCTTGTTCAAGGCATATAAGGTCAAGGCATACAAAGTCAAGGCATCCTTATTCAAGGCATACAAGGTCAAAGCATACAAGATCAAGGCATCCTTATTCAAGGCATACAAGGTCAAGGCATCCTTGGTCAAGGCATACAAGGTCAAGGCATCCGTATTTAAGGCATACAAGGTCAAGGCATCCTTGTTCAAGGCATACAAGGTCAAGGCATCCTTATTAAAGGCATACAAGTTCAAGAGAGCCTTTTTCAAGGCATACAAGGTCAAGGCATCCTTATTCAAGGCATACAAGGTCAAAGCATACAAGGTCAAGGTATCCTTGTACTAGGTATACAAGGTTAAGGCATCCTTATTAAAGGCATACAAGTTCAAGAGAGCCTTTTTCAAGGCATACAAAGTCAAGGCATACAAGGTCAAGGCATCCTTATTCAAGGCATACAAAGTCAAGGCACACGAGGTCAAGGCATACAAAGTCAAGGCATCCTTGTTCAAGGCATACAAGGTCAAGGCAGTCAAGGTCAAGGTATCCTTATTCAAGGCATACAAAGTCAAGGCATTTAAGGTCAAGGCATCCTTGTTCAAGGCATTTAAGGTCAAGGCATCCTTATTCAAGGCATACAAAGTCAAGGCATCCTTATTCAAGGCATCCTTATTCAAGGCATACAAGGTCAAGCATGCTTATTCAAGGCAAACAAGGTCAAGGCATCCTTCTTCAAGGTATACAAGGTCAAGGCATCCTTGTTGAAGGCATACAAGGTCAAGGCAGCCTTGTTCAAGGCATAAAAGGTCAAGGCATACAAGGTCAAGGCACCCTTGTTCAAGCCATACAAGGTCAAGCCCTACAAAGTCAAGCCATCAATGTTCAAGGCATACAAGGTCAAGGCAGACAAGGTCAAGGTATCCTTATTCAAGGTATACAAAGTCAAGGCATACAAGGTCAAGGCATACAAAGTCAAGGCATCCTTGTTCAAGCCATACAAAGTCAAGGCATACACGGTCAAGGCATGCAAAGTCAAGGCATATGAGGTCAAGGCATACAAAGCCAAGGCATCCTTGTTCAAGGCATACAAGGTCAAGGCATCCCTATTCAAGGCATTCAAGGTCAAGGCATCCTTGTGCATGGCCTACAAAGTCAAGGTATCCTTGTTCAACGTATACAAGGTCAAAGCATCCTTATTAAAGGCATCCAAGGTCAAGACAGCCTTATTCAAGGCATACAAGGTCAGGGCATCCTTGTCCATGGCATACAAAATCAAGGTATCCTTGTTCAAGGTATACAAGGTTAAGGCATCCTTATTAAAGGCATATAAGGTTAAGACAGCCGTTTTCACGGCATACAAAGTCAAGGCATACAAGGTCAAGGCATCCTTATTCAAGGCATACAAAGTCAAGGCATACAAGGTCAAGGCATACAAAGTCAAGGCATCCTTGTTCAAGCCATACAAAGTCAAGGCATACACGGTCAAGGCATGCAAAGTCAAGGCATATGAGGTCAAGGCATACAAAGCCAAGGCATCCTTGTTCAAGGCATACAAGGTCAAGGCATCCCTATTCAAGGCATTCAAGGTCAAGGCATCCTTGTGCATGGCCTACAAAGTCAAGGTATCCTTGTTCAACGTATACAAGGTCAAAGCATCCTTATTAAAGGCATCCAAGGTCAAGACAGCCTTATTCAAGGCATACAAGGTCAAGGCATCCTTATTCAAGGCATACAAAGTCAAGGTATACGAGGTCAAGGCATCCTTGTTCAAGGCATACAAGGTCAACTTCTCCTTATTCAATGCATACAAAGTTAAGGCATACAAGGTCAAGGCATCCTTATTCAAGGCATACAAGGTCAAGGCATCCTTATTCAAGGCATACAAGGTCAAGGCATCCTTATTCAAGGCATACAAGGTCAAGGCATCCTTGTTCAAGGCATTTAAGGTCAAGGCATCCTTATTCAAGGCATACAAAGTCAAGGCATCCTTATTCAAGGCATCCTTATTCAAGGCATACAAGGTCAAGCATGCTTATTCAAGGCATACAAGGTCAAGCATGCTTATTCAAGGCAAACAAGGTCAAGGCATCCTTCTTCAAGGTATACAAGGTCAAGGCATCCTTGTTGAAGGCATACAAGGTCAAGGCACCCTTGTTCAAGGCATAAAAGGTCAAGGCACCCTTGTTCAAGGCATACAAGGTCAAGCCCTACAAAGTCAAGCCATCAATGTTCAAGGCATACAAGGTCAAGGCAGACAAGGTCAAGGTATCCTTATTCAAGGTATACAAAGTCAAGGCATCCAAGGTCAAGGCACCTTGTTCAAGGCATTTAAGGTCAAGGCATACAAAGTCAAGGCATCCTTATTCAAGGCAAACAAAGGTCAAAGCATACAAGGTCAAGGCATAAAAAGTAAAGGCATCCTTATTCAAGGCATACAAGGCCAAGGCATCCTTATTCAAGGCATACAAGGCCAAGGCATCCTTGTTCAAGACATACAAGGTCAAGGCATCCTTATTTAAGGCATACAAGGTCAAGGCATCCTTGTCCATGGCATACAAAATCAAGGTATCCTTGTTCAAGGTATACAAGGTTAAGGCATCCTTATTAAAGGCATATAAGGTTAAGACAGCCGTTTTCATGGCATACAAAGTCAAGGCATACAAGGTCAAGGCATCCTTATTCAAGGCATACAAAGTCAAGGCATACAAGGTCAAGGCATACAAAGTCAAGGCATCCTTGTTGAAGCCATACAAAGTCAAGGCATACACGGTCAAGGCATGCAAAGTCAAGGCATATGAGGTCAAGGCATACAAAGCCAAGGCATCCTTGTTCAAGGCATACAAGGTCAAGGCATCCCTATTCAAGGCATTCAAGGTCAAGGCATCCTTGTGCATGGCCTACAAAGTCAAGGTATCCTTGTTCAACGTATACAAGGTCAAAGCATCCTTATTAAAGGCATCCAAGGTCAAGACAGCCTTATTCAAGGCATACAAGGTCAAGGCATCCTTGTCCATGGCATACAAAATCAAGGTATCCTTGTTCAAGGTATACAAGGTTAAGGCATCCTTATTAAAGGCATATAAGGTTAAGACAGCCGTTTTCACGGCATACAAAGTCAAGGCATCCTTGTCCATGGCATACAAAATCAAGGTATCCTTGTTCAAGGTATACAAGGTCAAGGCATCCTTATTCAAGGCATACAAAGTCAAAGCATACAAGGTCAAGGCATCCTTGTTCAAGCCATACAAAGTCAAGGCATACACGGTCAAGGCATGCAAAGTCAAGGCATATGAGGTCAAGGCATACAAAGCCAAGGCATCCTTGTTCAAGGCATACAAGGTCAAGGCATCCCTATTCAAGGCATTCAAGGTCAAGGCATCCTTGTGCATGGCCTACAAAGTCAAGGTATCCTTGTTCAACGTATACAAGGTCAAAGCATCCTTATTAAAGGCATCCAAGGTCAAGACAGCCTTATTCAAGGCATACAAGATCAAGGCATCCTTATTCAAGGCATACAAAGTCAAGGTATACGAGGTCAAGGCATCCTTGTTCAAGGCATACAAGGTCAACTTCTCCTTATTCAATGCATACAAAGTTAAGGCATACAAGGTCAAGGCATCCTTATTCAAGGCATACAAGATCAAAGCATACAAGGTCAAGGCATCCTTATTCAAGGCATACAAGGTCAAGGCATCCTTATTCAAGGCATACAAGGTCAAGCATGCTTATTCAAGGCAGACAAGGTCAAGGCATCCTTCTTCAAGGTATACAAGGTCAAGGCACCCTTGTTGAAGGCATAAAAGGTCAAGGCACCCTTGTTGAAGGCATAAAAGGTCAAGGCATACAAGGTCAAGGCACCCTTGTTCAAGGCATACAAGGTCAAGCCATACAAAGTCAAGCCATCAATGTTCAAGGCATACAAGGTCAAGGCAGACAAGGTCAATGTATCCTTATTCAAGGTAAACAAAGTCAAGGCATCCAAGGTCAAGGCACCTTGTTCAAGGCATACAAGGTCAAGCCATGCAAAGTCAAGCCATCAATGTTCAAGGCATACAAGGTCAAGGCAGACAAGGTCAAGGTATCCTTATTCAAGGTAAACAAAGTCAAGGCATCCAAGGTCAAGGCACCTTGTTCAATGCATTTAAGGTCAAGGCATACAAAGTCACGGCATCCTTATTCAAGGCATACAAGGTCAAAGCATACAAGGTCAAGGCATCTTTATTCAAGGCATACAAGGTCAAGGCATCCTTGTTCAAGGCATACAAGGTCAAGGCATCCGTATTTAAGGCATACAAGGTCAAGGCATCCTTATTTAAGGCATACAAGGTCAAGGCATCCTTGTGCATGGCATACAAAGTCAAGGTATCCTTGTACAAGGTATACAAGGTTAAGGCATCCTTATTAAAGGCATACAAGTTCAAGAGAGCCTTTTTCAAGGCATACAAAGTCAAGGCATACAAGGTCAAGGCACCCTTATTCAAGGCATACAAGGTCAAAGCATACAAGGTCAAGGTATCCTTGTACAAGGTATACAAGGTTAAGGCATCCTTATTAAAGGCATACAAGTTCAAGAGAGCCTTTTTCAAGGCATACAAAGTCAAGGCATACAAGGTCAAGGCATCCTTATTCAAGGCATACAAAGTCAAGGCATAGGAGGTCAAGGCATACAAAGTCAAAGCATCCTTGTTCAAGGCATACAAGGTCAAAGCATACAAGGTCAAGGCATACAAGGTCAAGGTATCCTTATTCAAGGCATACAAAGTCAAGGCATCCAAGTTCAAGGCATTTAAGGTCAAGGCATCCTTATTCAAGGCATACAAAGTCAAGGCATCCTTATTCAAGGCATACAAGGTCAAGGCATCCTTATTCAAGGCATACAAGGTCAAGGCATCCTTATTCAAGGCATACAAAGTCAAGGTATCGTTGTTCAAGGTATACAAGGTCAAGGCATCCTTATTAAAGGCATACAGGGTCAAGACAGTCTTTTTCAAGGCATACAAAGTCAAGGCATCCAAGGTCAAGGCATCCTTGTTCAAGGCATACAAGTTCAAGGCATCCTTATTCAAGGCATACAAGGTCAAGGCATACAAAGTCAAGGCATCCTTGTTCAAGCCATACAAAGTCAAGGCATACACGGTCAAGGCATATGAGGTCAAGGCATACAAAGCCAAGGCATCCTTGTTCAAAGCATACAAGGTCAAGGCATCCCTACTCAAGGCATTCAAGGTCAAGGCATCCTTGTGCATGGCCTACAAAGTCAAGGTATCCTTGTTCAACGTATACAAGGTCAAAGCATCCTTATTAAAGGCATCCAAGGTCAAGACAGCCTTTTTCAAGGCATCCAAGGTCAAGCCATCCTTATTCAAGGCATACAAGGTCAAGGCATCCTTATTCAAGGCATACAAAGTCAAGGTATACGAGGTCAAGGCATCCTTGTTCAAGGCATACAAGGTCAACTTCTCCTTATTCAATGCATACAAAGTTAAGGCATACAAGGTCAAGGCATCCTTATTCAAGGCATACAAGATCAAAGCATACAAGGTTAAGGCATCCTTTTTCAAGGCATACAAGGTCAAGGCATCCTTATTCAAGGCATACAAGGTCAAGGCATTCAAAGCCAAGGCCAAAAGCATGGGGAAAATGACCTTAAATGGACTGCATTTATATAGCGCTTTTCCATCTGCATCAGATGCTCAGTGCGCTTTACAAGTATGCCTCACATTCACCCATTCACACAGACACACTAATGTCAGCGTGCTGCCATGCAAGGTGCACACTACACAACGGGACCAACTCGGGGATTAAAGACCTTGCCCAAGCGCCCTTAGTGATTTTCCAGTCAGGCTGGGGTTTGAACCGAGGATCCTGTGGTCTCAAGCCCAATGCTTAACCACTAGACCATCACCTCCCCTTAAGGCATTTTAAGGCCAAGGCCAAACATCAAGACACCTTAAGGCCACACTGGTTGTGGTAGCAAGCGCTTTGTAGCCCATGCTTAGACCTAAACCACAGAGAAATTACTCCAACCTCATGTTAAAATCAAAGGATTCTCTATACACTCTGAATGTGAATCATTAAAAGTTTGTCCCATTTGGTGTTGGTAGGTTGGCCTCCTTGGTGGTATGATGAATCGAACGGCCTGTGTTGTACAGTAGCAGTTCTATATATCTAACATTGCTACGGCCAAGAGGTGGGGTTGGGGTGCACGCATGCTTTGAATTTCTGTGTTCTGACTGTTGAATTTGATATATTGATTTCAGACAAATAGTTTGTGAAATACACTTGAATGATTTGTTTTTCCAAAAAAGTCATAAGTTGCTTATTATTGTTAAAAAAAAAAAAAAGACGAGAACATAAGACCTGAAAGACAACTGCATCTCAAAACCACTGCCAGAGTCATCTGTGCTCTGCTTCCCTTTGGCTCAGACTTGGGGTTTTTTTCTTTTAATTGTTTGATAATTCATCTCCAAGCTCTAATTTACCCCCCATCGTCAGCCCTGTATGTTCAACCATTGTGTGAAACATTCTGCTGAATTTCAAATGAGCTTGTAGCGTGTAAAGTCTTTCTTCTAGGGAAAGCACCTATTTATGGACATGTTTGTTTGTTTTCCATCAGCATTAACCCTTTGGGCAAGGAACGTCCGTATGCTGTCTTTTCAAGAACGGTCCCAGGAACGTCCTTGGGCAGTGACTCATACTGCTTCATTTAGTCCGTATTCCTCATGACTCTTGTAGCGAAAACATACGATAACTCATTTTATTTCTTCACACCTCTAAATTATAAACTCACCTGATAAAATACAGTACTTGTGACATTTCAGGGCATCATTAGCAAAGGTTTGAGTTCTTTTAACCCTCTGTTAAAGAAAATAGGTAACATTGTGTTAAAGTAACAGTAGCTGGGCTCCCATTAAGTGCCAAGTTGAAAATATCTTTAATGAAAACAGAAGTGTTTCAATTGTAACGCTTTTTAAGTTGGTTCAACTATTCTGTTTTTTCAGTGCCAATGACATTCTAAGATACGATACCATATCTTGTACATGGCACCATATATATATGAATAGAGTACGAGATGCAGAGCTTGTAAACCTTATCAGAAATAACATTAAAGCAATACTGGGGAAGAAAAGGAAGACAACAATAAAATTACAATATTTAGCAAAACTTACTCCTCCGTCTATAAGGGCCCCTTCACATATCGTGCGAATATGTACAACTCAGGGCGACTCATGTCGGAACAGCTTGTATGAGCGATCCACGAAACATCGCGGTGACGGGCAGGCATGCACAATGCTGCTGCAACGGTTCATGCACGCAGGAACACAGTGCGAGCAGCTGACACCGCGTCATGTGGAACAGGGCTCACGTGGGTGACATGACAGTCAGATCGCCCGATGCCTGTTATGATCTGCGGGACATTTCAACCTGGTGGAAGCCTGTCAATGTGAGCGCCATGTGTGCACTCACTTGCTGCCACCCGTCGCCACAGCGATATATGTTTTTATTTATGTCCACGTGAGGACAGCAAGCAGACACACGCACGTCACAGTGGGCAGTTAGTCCATGTCCGTCCAAACACAATATATGTTGTCCAGCCATGACGTCCAGATCCACAGATCTCCACAGCTGCTCCTGTGGGTGGCCACACCCCCTGTCAGTTCAGTGCATACACCAACATGTCACTGTGTCTGTTTGCAAAGCCACACTCGTGGATCACTTAGACAAATTTCACATCCAGCTCGACAGTGATTGTTTGCTGACTGTTGTCGTGCTAACAGTGCAAATGGCCACACATTTTCTAAGTGCCATGTGAGGGGTGTTAGATGTTCTTGTGTGTCAGCTGGAATTTGGCTGACACCTGCCGCGAGAGGGTTCAATGGGCTCACACAGCGCACTCTTGTCTTTCAGCCACTGCAAATATTTGTAGCAACAGGTGTATGAGGCATTAGAAGCAGCTACAAATTTAAACATTTTGCATACGATTCCTGCTTCATGCACACTTTATGTGCAATTCGACCAAATCCACACTATGTGTGAAGGGGCCATAATGGAAATCCAGCTACTGTTTCCCTCTTGGAGTTCATTCTATAGGTGTAAAAGATAATTCTCCTTTCAACACCGTCATACAGGTCAGGGTTCGAGCAGTACATGTTCATGTGATGACAAGCTGATGAAAAAGGAACTGGCAAGCTCAGCTTGGCACTCGAACTAATCAAATGTGGAGACTAATTATTTGAGATTAATTCACTGAATCTTATGCACACACAGTAGCATTTTGAGTTCTCTATATAATAAACTCTGGCTATATGATACTTTTTTCTCTTTGCATTACTACAGAGCGCTGCAGGGTTGACAACCTGTTGTGCAGCTCCAGCCTGCTTCCTTCTCTCCACTGAGCGGACTACAGGGACAAACACTGTACCATGTGGGCTGTTACTCTGCAGCTCTTCCA
Organism: Thalassophryne amazonica; assembly: GCF_902500255.1. NCBI lineage: Eukaryota > Metazoa > Chordata > Actinopteri > Batrachoidiformes > Batrachoididae > Thalassophryne > Thalassophryne amazonica. The sequence continues at coordinate 26,461,562 of NC_047120.1, read as the reverse complement.
CACTGTGCTTCTGTGTAGCATTGATGTATTTATGATACATCACCCTGCAATAGACTGGCATCCTGTCCAGGGTGCACCCTGCCTCATGCCCTATAACTGCTGAGATGCAGTCAACATAACATGCAGACAACATGAACCCAAGATACTTCATGTTTTGTATGGTTAGCTTCATTTCATTTGTTAATACCTGCATTTCAGGACTGCAACACAGTCCAAAACTAGAAGCACTCAGAGAGTGCAAACCTCCGCCAAGACCATGGGGTCACTGACGCCATAACATCTACACGCCGTGGAATCATTGAACCTAAAAAAGTCTAACAATGATGTTTGCTCAGTAGTAAAAAAAAGTTTCATCTGCTGTGACTGGATAGCATGTATCCTTAGTGCTTGGCATCACAGTTTATTGCAACTTGCACCTTTCCCAGAAGCTACAGTCATCTGAGCACTGATATTGATATTGCATGTGCTTATAGACAAAACAAATAAGAGACAAAATTCAATTTATTATTCAACTAAACTGCAAATATATGAATTTTTTAACATTTATGTAACACTTCTCTAAACAAGGCCATAGGGTCACTGACCCTAAAGAGATTCCCTCCTGGGCACAGTGATCTATTCAACAATTCAGTGTTACAACCAAAACTATGATACATACACTTTTCTTTCCTTTATATTTGACATCCTTGACCATGAAAACATACCACTAGAATTTGGAATCACTTTTATGTCTTTATTAGTTCAAAAGTTATTGTATAAAAACGATTTTTCGGTAATGGCGGTTTTCTTCTGGATCTAGCTCCATAACATTTGAAGCTACATCAAATCTGATGACACCTTACTGAATCAGTACAGATTCAGCTACAATTTGGTGTTAGTTGTGCATCTCTAGCTTCATTTGTCACCTCACACTGACACAATTTCTATTTTCCCTATATTTTTGCATATTCTGGATCACCAGATCCGGAATCCGGATCCGATCATCACCAAACTTTGTTGTTTGATAAAACATTTGACTATGTTACACCCTAATTTTTTTTCAAGCCTTTCTGCCTTGTTTTTGTGGAGTTAGAAACTAGAATGTCAAAATTCCCCCTATCCCACAATGGTGAAGAATCCTTTAAAAAATTCCAAAAAAAAAGAAATACCACTAAATACTGCTAACATTTAATCACTTGTTCCTCTTGTCATTTCCAACCACTCCACAAAATTTCATCAAAATCCGTTCAAAGAGTTTTGAGTTATCCTGCTGACAAACAGACAAACAAACAAACAAACGCGACCAAAAACATAACCTCCTTGGCGGAGGTAAAAAAGGTTGGGATAGGTAGCTGACATTTTTCAAGGGTGGTAATAAATTGTGCAAAGTTTCTATAATGAGTTGGAATGAAGTGTGAGTCCAGACTGTTTTTAGAACCTTAGACGTTAGATCTCAACAGTTTTTAGAAGAACTTAACTCTTTTATTTTCTGTTAATTATGCAATTTTGTATGTTAATTTACTGTCTTGATGTATTTATAAATTGTTTTATAATTTATTATTATTATTATTATTATTATCATCAGAATTTAGTAATATGTATATGTCGCGGACATGACGAGCGAAGCTCTTCAGCATCTCACCATGTCATTTATGTCATTTCACACAAAGTGCAGCAACAGTGAAAATTCAACATTCTTAAACAAAACAGTAATAATACCACACTCATTTTGCACTCATCATAACCTTAGGATAAAGTGCCCTCCAAAAGTATTGTAACACTTGGTATTTCACACATATTATGTTACAAAGATAAGAAAGAAAATAAGATTATAAAATCAAACCTTCACTGTGCCTTGAGATAGAATCACTACGATGACCTCTCCAAGATGGCTGCCACATTTCTTGCGCCTCAGCAACCAATGCCGTGTCTACTCCTCTTTATAATATCAATGTTCGTCTACCGTTGGCCTTGTGATAGAATCACTGCGATGACTGGTCCAAGATGACGGGCACATTTCTTGTGCCACAGCAACCAATGCAGCGTCTACTCTTTATAATGTCTATGTTTGTCAAACGTCAGTTTGTGGCTTTTTACGACAACGGTTTGGGGCTTTTTCCTCACTGTGGAGATTTTTTTTGTGCCATTTCCAGTTTGTGCCTTCGTCAACCATCGGTTTGTGGCTTTTTATGGTGTTTTACGACAACGGTTTGTGGCTTTTTCCCCACTACGGAGATTTTTTTGTACCATTTCCAGTTTGTGCCTTCTTCTACCATGCTCGGTGCTCTGCTCGTATTATTATTTTATTTTTACTTCTATTTTGTCATTTGATTTTTAAATGGACCACAACGGAAATAAGTGTTTTCATTTTCTTGAAGCAGCCATGTATTTTTAACGTATTTACAACTATATTACGTATTTGAAGTTACTAAATAAAATCACACACTCGCGCTTTTAATATATAGATGATTTGTTCAGTGTTGTTACCTAATATACACTCAACAAAAATATAAACGCAACACTTTTGGTTTTGCTCCCATTTTGTATGAGATGAACTCAAAGATCTAAAACTTTTTCCACATACACAATATCACCATTTCCCTCAAATATTGTTCACAAACCAGTCGAAATCTGATAGTGAGCACTTCTCCTTTGCTGAGATAATCCATCCCACCTCACAGGTGTGCCATATCAAGATGCTGATTAGACACCATGATTAGTGCACAGGTGTGCCTTAGACTGCCCACAATAAAAGGCCACTCTGAAAGGTGCAGTTTTATCACACAGCACAATGCCACAGATGTCGCAAGATTTGAGGGAGCGTGCAATTGGCATGCTAACAGCAGGAATGTCAACCAGAGCTGTTGCTCGTGTATCGAATGTTCATTTCTCTACCATAAGCCGTCTCCAAAGGCGTTTCAGAGAATTTGGTAGTACATCCAAGCAGCCTCACAACCGCAGACCACGTGTAACCACACCAGCCCAGGACCTCCACATCCAACATGTTCACCTCCAAGATTGTCTGAGACCAGCCACTCGGACAGCTGCTGAAACAATCGGTTTGCATAACCAAAGAATTTCTGCATAAACTGTCAGAAACCGTCTCAGGGAAGCTCATCTGCATGCTCGTCGTCCTCATCGGGGTCTCGACCTGACTCCAGTTCATCGTCGTAACCGACTTGAGTGGCCAAATGCTCACATTCGCTGGCGTTTGGCACGTTGGAGAGGTGTTCTCTTCACGGATGAATCCCGGTTCACACTGTCCAGGGCAGATGGCAGACAGCGTGTGTGGCGTCGTGTGGGTGAGCGGTTTTCTGATGTCAATGCTGTGGATCGAGTGGCCCATGGTGGCGGTGGGGTTATGGTATGTGCAGGCGTCTGTTATGGACGAAGAACACAGGTGCATTTTATTGATGGCATTTTGAATGCACAGAGATACCGTGATGAGATCCTGAGGCCCATTGTTGTGCCATACATCCAAGAACATCACCTCATGTTGCAGCAGGATAATGCACGGCCCCATGTTGCAAGGATCTGTACACAATTCTTGGAAGCTGAAAATGTCCCAGTTCTTGCATGGCCGGCATACTCACCGGACATGTCACCTATTGAGCATGTTTGGGATGCTCTGGACCGGCGTATACGACAGTGTGTACCAGTTCCTGCCAATATCCAGCAACTTTGCACAGCCATTGAAGAGGAGTGGACCAACATTCCACAGGCCACAATTGACAACCTGATCAACTCTATGCGAAGGAGATGTGTTGCACTGCATGAGACAAATGGTGGTCACACCAGATACTGACTGGTATCCCCCCCCCCCCCAATAAAACAAAACTGCACCTTTCAGAGTGGCCTTTTATTGTGGGCAGTCTAAGGCACACCTGTGCACTAATCATGGTGTCTAATCAGCATCTTGATATGGCACACCTGTGAGGTGGGATGGATTATCTCAGCAAAGGATAAGTGCTCACTATCACAGATTTAGACTGGTTTATGAACAATATTTGAGGGAAATGGTGATATTGTGTATGTGGAAAAAGTTTTAGATCTTTGAGTTCATCTCATACAAAATGGGAGCAAAACCAAAAGTGTTGCATTTATATTTTTGTTGAGTGTATGTAGCTTCTCTAAAAATATTAGTCATATCAACGTTCGGTTTTGACAGCATTCATCCTTGACCCACACGGCAAATGACAGCTCTCCCCAGTTTGGGCATGATTAAAATTGCATGCGCACACACGCATACACAGACATACACATACATACACACACACAGCTGTTCATCTTTTTTGCATTCTGCTGTATGCAGGTGCTTTTAATTTGACAAACAGATGATGGCAGAAGACATTAAAAACACTACACATTTCACTCATGGTGCCAACATAACTCACTCATGGTGACAGCAGCATAACACTTATCTAAACTGACTAAACCAACTGATCTACAAAAACACAAAAAATCAATAACACTAAAACACTGTTAAACTAACATGAACCACAATAACAACATTTAAAACCCCAAACTCCCATGGTGCATTGCAGCACAACGCCCATTGTTCATCGGTTAGCTAAAACTGCTCATTTCTCCAAAAATAGTTGTCCTATCAACTTTCTGTTTTCGTAGTGTCATCCTTGACACAAAATACATTAATATACCAAATGGCAAATGTCAGCTCTCCCCAGTTTTTGCGTGATCAAAGCCATACACACACACGCATGCACGCACACACACAGAGGGCACTTGGCGATTATAATATACATGTTATTTCAAAGTGGTATTGACATCTCTGGGCTTGGAGGCATCTGGGTTGGACCATCACACAGTGGAAATGTGTATTGTGTTCAGACGAATCATTATTCCAGATCTGTTTTGGAAGAAATGGACACTGTGTGCTCCAGACTAAAGACAAAAAGGACCATCCAGACTGCTATCAGCAAGAAATCCAAAAGCCAGACATTGTCATGGTATGAGGTTGTGTCAGTGCCCTTAGCAAAACGTAGCTTATACACTATGATGATAGCATTAATGAATTACCATTACCTCTTTTCCAGGGACATCCATGCATTCTTCAACAAAACAATGCAAAACCATATTCTGCACACATTACAAAGGCATGGCTGCGGAAGAAGAAAGTACAGATATTGGACTGGCCTGCCCGCAGTCTTGACCTGTCCCCAGTAGAGAATGTGTTGAGAATTTTGAAATGAAAAACACAACGATGACCCCATACTATTGCACACTTTAAGACGTGTTTGCAGGATGAATTGAACAAAGTAACACCTGACAGACTTCGTCGCTTTGTATCCTCAATGTCTAAACATGTTTTAAGTGTTGTGAGAGGGTAATGGCAACATTATAAGTGTAGTACATGATTTAGCATCCCAACTTTTTTTTTTTTTTTTTTGGAATATTTTGCAAGCCGTAAATGCGAGAACCGATGTAGCAGTTGACAAATTAACACTGACATTTGGAAAAAGTTGAATTATTTACACTATTTAATATAATTTTGTAAAAATATATATATTTTCCCCCAAAAGCAAACGCTTTCACTTTGCACGTGTGAGGGTGCACTGAAAATGGATTGAGAATATGGGGCTATCAGAGCGCTGCACATTACATTGACTGGTGGAGGTCTTCACTGTTTAAGTGGAGCTGCCTACTGAGGTTTGGCTCGGCGGCAGCAGGCCTATAAGAGTGGTAAGTGGCGGTGATGAGACACTGTCCCCTGTGCCTCCTTCAGCTGCCATTCTCTTTAAATTGAAACAGAGTCCTGCAAATAAATGCCACATTCTGAGCAGGGAAAACACTGGAAAGTTGCATTTCATATAAGTACCCTTTGGGGAATTGGCCCCACCGCAGTCTGCCTTATTCGCTCTGCTTTTTGTTATTTATATGATGAAGGAGCAGGGCTACATCAGGGTCATTCAGTGTTCATTTATCTTTTTATGTTGGGTTTTAAAGCAGGCGAGCTGGTAAATAGTGTATAATCAGGCCTTGTATAGCTGCAGGACTTGCAGATTTGAATATTACAAGCAATAGTATTCTGACTGTATCAATATGCATTAATTCAGCCATGTGTTCATGAGGCATAAATGGTGTCTTTTTAAAATTAATTGGAGCTGAGATTAAAGAAGATGGTTCCCAAGTGTGACCCACTGTTTGTTATTCATGTTGGCCGGAAAATGGTATCAGTAAATCCTCAGAGTTGTTGTTGTTGAGATGGCTGTGTTACCATATGTGTGCCATTTCCATGAAGTGACACAGCCTCCCCCCATCCCTTACCCCCCACCCCCCACCCTGGATCAAATGGGGACTATTGATCCTGCAGCACTCCATTTCAAGTTAATTGTGCTTGAAATGAGGTGCACACACTCAAGCATACCTGCATTGGGAAGGTTTTATTTATTTATTTTTGTCAGGGAACCAGTGTCAGATAAACACAGAATATTCAATTCACGTCTCATTCAATTTTGCTCAAAAGCAGCTTGTGTTGAAGTGAGCTCTGAGGGGTTGCACCGATTCAATCTGACTTTGAGGGTAAGGCTAGTCATTTGTGAGACTGCGGGCTACAAGAGAACAATTGTCCATGTTTGGGGTGGATGCAAAGCAGGAGACTGATATAAATCATACTACAATAGAACTTCATCGAGTCTGGGTGCGATGAGTTGGCGTATCCACCACCGCATGGAAGCACCACATGTCCTAGATGACAACAATCCAGGCAGCCAACCGATCCATTCCCACCTCTCTAAAGCAACCGGCAATCTGCCACAGCCAGGCTGAAGATTGTAGTCCCCCCTTGGAGTTCTCTTGGCCTTCTCTTACTCCCTTTGGTTGTTAGCTGGGCGGAGTACAGTGATAAACGCACAGTGTGTCCAGTGTTCAGGGGGCTGGCAAAATATACTTCACTGTAAACAACTTTTTCATTGGTTTATTCTTTGTTGCTTGCTTGATTGTCTTCTTTGATCGTTAATTCTACTAAGGAGTTTATGTTTACAGGTGTGGCTGGTTGGTTGGTTGGCTGGTTGGTTGGTTGGTTGGTTGGTTGGTTACAGGATTTCCTCAAAAACCCATGGACCAATTTGCAGGAAACATGGAGGAGACATGAAGACCCTGTCCAAGATCATGATTCAAGAAAAATTTTCGGTCATGTCAACACTGCTAGATTTCATTGATTGATTTTGTGCTATTTATCCAGGTCCGGGTCGAGGTGGCAGTAGATCAAGCAGCTTTGTTCACACTTCCTTGTCCTCAGCCTCTAAATCCATCTCTGGGATTCTGAGGCTTTCCCAAGGCAATTGGGAAATACGTATAATCCCTCCAGGGTGTCCTGGGTCTTCCCTGGGGCCTCCTTCCAATTGGACATGTCTGGAAGACCTCCCTAGGGAGATGGCCAGGGGCACATCCCCCTTAGATGTCCAAATCATCTCAGTTGGCTCTTTTGAATGTGAAGTACCAGTCACTCTACTCAGAGTCCCTCTCGGATATTTGAGCTCCTCATCCTATTCCTGAGCGTAACCCAGATACATGACAGAGGAATCTCATTTGCACCACTTGTATCCTCAACCTTGTTCTTTTCACCATTAACCAAATTTCATTACCACAGGTGAGGACAGGAGCGTAAACTGAGATCCTCCCCTTCTGGCTCAATTCTTTCTTCACTACAACGGTCCAGTACAGCATCTGCAAGACCTCAGAGGCAGCCCCAGTCTGAGTCTCAATCCCTCAATTGCAATATTTGGCTTTTTTTGTTGTTGTTCTTGTTCCTTTTTGGTATTTTCACCAGTTTTCTATGAATTATTTAATGGATCTCAATAAATAAATAAAAAATCATACATAAGGACTGTGACTTAGAGTACATAGGTTGGGGTTAATATGATGAAAGGACCTTTTGCGGCTTGGTGAAGATAAATGTGTCATGTTTTTAATGTATTTAAACAACTTTAAGTAATTTCTATCAACTTGTGATGCACACTGAGTCTTGATTTTATGAAACAGGCCACCTCCCCAAAAAAGTTAACTTGTATTATTATATTTTATCTAATTTAACCTCATATTTCTTAATGCTATGACAAATACTGTACGAGCCCCCTTCTTCGTGAGCTTGCCAGGTTTTTTTTCCACTGTTGGCTTGCAGCAGAAGTAAGTAAACCAGGCTGTAATATTTCAGGCGGGTTCAGGTGAAATCTGGCCTCTCCCTGACCCCTATTCCGTCTGACACTAACAAAGCAGCTTCTGAGGTAACCAGGCATGAAAAGCCTGGCAGAACTAAATAGGACTGAAACGCAGGAGTTCCACAGCAGACATCCCACTCAGCCTTCAGCACGATCATGTGCCACTTATGACTTTGAATACTCGACGTAGCCGACAAATCGCTGATCTACCTGCAGAGCCACAAAGGATTAAACACTGGGTGAAATCAGAACCCAATCAAGTGACACACACTCGGTTTTCTCAGGATCCTGATGCATCATCCTGCGATAAAAAATCCACATTATATGGAAAAATTGCGGTAAGATAAGATATATATATATAAGATTACTCATATTAAATACTCATTTGTCAGAGTGCAGTTCTATATTTTACAGAGCGCATCAGAGGAGCAATGACTTCCACTGGCCCCCAGGGCCACCGCACAGGAAACAAGGCCAGAACAGCACCATTTATAGAATAATCTCCTCCCTCAGTTTGTTTATAAAACTCTTATTTTAAACCAGTATATATAAATAAGTGAAACGCTGTAATGGATCGCATTAAGCAGGCAGGCATATTGAGGCAGGATTTAATTTGCATGCCAGATTAGCTCGCTATTGGTTGGGGCAGTGCCGGAGGGCACCCTATTCATTAATAGGATCTAGTCTCTTCAAATCCATTAAGTCAATTGAAGCCATACATAATCTGATTTTAGAGGCCCTATGTAAATGTTGCACTGGTTTGTCTGAAGTAGAGCACAGGCCTGTGCACTTAATGCAGCAGTATTTGTAAAAAGTGCAAAATACAGCAAAGCAATTTGTCGTCCCCATTAATTTTTTTTTTTTTACAGATATCATAGAAAAAACAGGTTTCCTAATTTTTTTTTTTTTTTTTTTTTACTAGTTTTAGAAGGTTCTGCCATTTATACTCCAGAAAATACATACATCTGGATTTTGGATTTGTTTTGTCCGCCAAGGACGTAATAAAATCATTGCCGTTTATTTATTTCTCTGGCTGTCTGTCTGTTAGTTAAATTATGTCAAAACTGCTATACAGATTGTCACCAAATTTACACCACAGATACGTATTAGACCATGGAAGACTTGACTGAATTTTGGAGGTGATCCGGATCTGGATTCTGGATCAAGATTTCAATTTGTACCCTTCACTTTGTTGGATTTTGAGGATTACGTCAAAACTATTTAACAGATTTTCACCAAGTTTTCACCACACATTGGTGTTAGGTCTTGGAAGACTCCATTAAATTCTGGAGCTGATCTGGATCTGGAACAGATTCTGGATCAGGATTTCACTTTGTAGACTTTTAAGGATTACATCAAAATTACTTCACGGATTCTCACCAAATTTGTAACACAGATAGATATTAGGCCATGGAACACTCCACTGAATTTTGGAGGTGATCCAGATTCTGTATCAGGATTTCACTTTGTAGACTTTTAAGGATTATGTTAAAACTACTTCACGGATTCTCATCACATATGCACCACAGATAGATATTAGGCCATGGAAGACTCCACTGAATTTTGGAGGTGATCTGGATCCAGATTCTGGATCAAGATTTCAATTTGTACACTCCACATTGTCGGATTTTGAGGATTATGTCACAACAACTTAACAGAGTTTCACCAGGTTTTCACCACCAGTGATGCCGGTAACGCGTTACTTAGTAAAGCGTTACTCTAATCTGACCACTTTTTTTAGTAACGAGTAATCTAACGCGTTAATCTTTCCAAATCAGTAATCAGATTAAAGTTACTTCTCCAAGTCATTGTGCATTACTATTATTTTTGCATTGTGGGTCGATAGCAGTATTAAACATGGTCCGTGGGCAGGAGGTCGGGGTTTGACTGAACTACACACTTTAAGCGAGCTGTGAGCTTTTCATCCGCGGTTTTCTGCAACAGCTACGACTTGTCCTCACCTCTTAATGCGCGGTGACAACAGCACACCTGCACTGAGCTTTACAAAGACATTTTTATGTTTTTTTTTCTCCGAGCTGCTCTGTATCTGCTCGCTAAAAACAGCTGATCCTCCGCGACGCATCAACAACTAACACTATTTTCCACTCAAATGCACATTAACTCTCTTTCTGAGGACCATATGATGTGAAAACGCAATAAAAACTTCTTACCTGTAAATCTGGTCATGTTTTCTGCATAAATAAATGTTATCCATTCTTTGTGCTCAAACGCCAAAGCAGGGGCGAATCCAGATGGAATGGGGGTGTGGGGCAAGGATGTGCCCCCCACAACACCCCTAGATTAAAGGTCCAGTTTTGAAGCCTTTTTTTACTACAACTACTAATACTACTTAAAATAATAATAATTTCGACAAGTAAAATCTTTAGAGACAATTTAAATGTTAGAAAAATGTTAGAATGAATTTAATAGTTACATTTATAAACAATGTAGGTTAGAAATTGCAAGTTTTACTGTTACAGTGCTGTCAACAGTTAAATATGAAGTCAAGAAAGAGGTCTTTATTTTACTTTTTATGAAACTAGTATTTATTTTCATTGAAGCCAAGAAAGGGTGACTAGCAGGTATCATTGTCATGAGGTGGCAGAGGGTTGTTGTCGGCAGCTGGGGAAAGTAACTAAAAAAGTAACTAGTAATCTAACTTAGTTACTTTTCCAATTGAGTAATCAGTAAAGTAAGTTACTTTTTCAAGGAGTAATCAGTAATCAGTAATTGGATTACTTTTTCAAAGTAACTGTGGCAACACTGTTCACCACACATTGGTGTTAGGTCTTGGAAGACTCCATTAAATTCTGGAGGTGATCTGGATCCGGATCAGATTCTGGATCAGGATTTCACTTTGTAGACTTTTAAGGATTACATCAAAACTACCTCACAGATTCTCACTGCACCACAGACAGACATCAGGCCATGGAAGACTCCGCTGAATTTTGTAAGTGATCCGGATTCTGGATTAGGATTTCAATTTGAATGATTCATTTGGTTGGATTTTGGGGATTACGTTAAAACTATTTAACTGATTTTTGCCAAGTTTTCAGCACACAGTGGTGTTAGGCCTTTGAAGACTCCATTAAATTCTGGAGGTGATCTGGATCCGGAACCGGATTCTGGATCAGGATTTCACTTTGTAGACTTTTAAGAATTATGTCAAAAATACTTCACAGATTCTCACCAGATTTGCACAACAGATAGATTTTAGGTCATGGGGAGCTCTACTGAATTTTGTAGGCGATCCAGATTCTGGATTAGGATTTCAATTTGTATGATTTATTTGGTTGGATTTTGAGAATTACGTTAAAACTATTTAACGGTTTTTCACCAAGTTTTCACCCACACATTGGTGTTAGGTCTTGGAAGACTCCATTAAATTTTGGAGGTGATCTGGATCCAGATCAGGATTCTGGATCAGGATGCCACTTTGCAGACTTTTAAGGATTACATTAAAACTGCTTCATGGATTTCTCACCGAATTTGCACCACAGATAGATATTAGGCCATGGAAGACTCCACTGAATTTTGGAGGTGATCCTGGATCCGGCAATCATGCAAAATGCATTTGGGATGTGCCCACAAGCCTAATGCTATTTTCACAGCATGAAACAACAAAGTAGAGCACACTATGCAAAGTGTTTGCATTTTGTCATCTAGTCCATCATAAGCGTGTTTTGGGGTATAAAGATGAAATAAACCAATCAGATTGTCATTTGTGATTGCTTTGAGACACAAGTGCACCAGTGTGTTGCATTCTGTCAGAAGTGAGAGGTTTTCTGGCAAGGAAACAATTTGGTGGGCACAAAGTGCATGAGCAGAAGTATCAACCAAAAGAATCAGTGACAACACAAAAACTGTGAAAGAAAAATAAAATGATAGCTGTCACACCACGTGTAGTGACTGCAATGAGACTTAGGTTACCATTTGGGACATCCACCGCTACATTCATTCTGAGAATTGCTGAATGTCTTGACTGACCACCATCAACCACGTTACAGTGCGCTGCAGACAGACATCTATATAGTCCAACATTTCAGTCATCACTTCATGGGGGAGTGAAACAGAAACTAAGAGAGGCTTCATTTTATTTTTAAAATAAGATGTGAAATTTCACCTGTTTGCAAGAAAGCACATGGAAGACTTGACCCAAGATTGATTTGTTTTGTGTTTGAAACTCCTTCTCTGTCCCATATCACCACTCAGGTATTTTTCATGTATTTATCCCTTGGCTTGATTTGACTGGCTGTATGATGATTGTATTTAAAATATATTTGTACCATATTTCCTGGAGTATAATTCACACCTGTCAAAAATGCATTGTGAAGAAGAAAAAACATATAAGTTGTACCAGAATATAAGTTGTACATGAGTATAAGTCGCACCTTTTTACTGGATGGAGCTAACACTTTGTAATACACTCGTTCCCTGGGGGCTAGTTTAACAATGGACAGGAGCTCAGTGTAGCACATGTGGACACCACAGACTGTGCTGTTACTTAAGGACTAATTAAACAAGATGGATAAATAAACATGTGTTCAACAATATATCAAATGTTGGCACAATTTGGATGAAAGAAATCACCAGATGGACACAGCAACATGGAAAATTGACCAGTGTATTTATGCAGGAAGCCTTCAGCTTGTGGTGTGTAACATAAGGACTGTTCAATTCTAAATTCTATTCAATTCTACACACATTTAATAATATATTGTATATTATTTGATGCAGATACAAAAGAAGCCATCAGCTAGGGCACCATGGAGGCTTAGTGGTTAGCACGGGTGCCTAACAGCAAGAAGGTCATGAGATCGCCTCCCACCATGGGCCTTTCTGTGTACAGTTTACATGTTCTCCACATGTTTTCACGGGTTCCCTCCGAGTGCTCCAGTTTCCCCCCACATCCAAAGACATGCAGGTCACATGAACTGGAAACTTTAACTTGACTGTAGGTGTGCATGCGGGTGTGAATGCATTTGTCTGTCTATATGTGGCACTGTGACAGACTGGCGTGCTGCCCAGGGTGTACCCTGTCTCACGCCCTATGAGTACCGGGATAGGCTAGAAAATGGACAGATGGATGGAAATCATCAGCTAGACATGGACTGTTAGCCCACAGCAGCACAGAGAAGTAAACAGCGGATTTATGCAGGAAGCCATCAGCTTGCGGTGTGTGACTATTAATATTGCAATTTACTGTTTTTTATAAAGATGATGACAGTGTTTGGGGTTTTATTTTTTATTTATTTATTTTTCATGCGTTCATTTTGTGTTTGTGATCCTGGGAATGTACCAGCAGCCCCTGCTGGCTTATCAGTAGCCAACAGTGTAATCTGATGTCACCACGACCAAGTCAATACTAAAAGTTAGTGGTTAGTGATAACTTCTGCTAAATGTTTTAGCGATTCATCGGTTTAGCGTTATAAACGTTAACTTTTCAGTTAGCGGATTAATGGTTATCGAAGCTAACTTTTCGGTTAGCTGTGCCCACCAATGCATCTGCATATATATATATATATATATATATATATATACACACACATATAATAATACATATATATAATAATACTGAAAAGCCACCGAAAGCCGTCTGAATCTTCCGAATGGTATATATATATATATATATATATATATATATATATATACACACACATATAATAATACATATATAATAATACTGAAAAGCCACCGAAAGCCGTCTGAATCTTCCGAATGGTATATATACAATATTATATATATATATATATAGACATATTGTATATATATATATATATATATATATATATATATATATATATACATATTGTATAATATTATATATTGTGTGCCCTCGTCCCAACGCGCAAATTCCTCCGCACGTCTTTTCATGCCGAAAAGTGCTGATGTCCAACTCTTCGCCATTTCTCTGGTAGTCAGACGATGTCCCGGATCAACAAAGCGTTCACTTTGGAATGAACGGCACATTCCACTGTTACAGGAGTTTTTGTCATGAAAGACGTGCTGAGGAATTCACGCATCGGGATGGAGCCGCAGGGCGCACAACAAAAAGCAACGCCGTGATGAAGCCTCACAGGACATGTTGTGGCATGTCCAGCTCGTCCACAATTTATCAGATAGTCACACGACTGAAAAGCCACCGAAAGCTGTCTGAATCTTTCGAATGGTGCAAGAGCTGGGCATGTTAGAACATGTCCTGTGAGACCAACACGGAGGTGCTTTTGTCCCGCGCCATTAGCGGCTCCGTGGCAAATTCCTTCGCTCCTCTTTCCATGACAAAAACTCCTGTAACAGTGGAATGTACCGAAAAGTGCTATGTCCACATCTTCTGCCATTTCTTTAGTAATCAGACGACTTCCCGGATCAACACAGCGTTCAGTTTGGAAATGATCTGGTCGTTTCAGCCTGCCAATCGCCGCTCAGAGCACGGCGCGCCCTCCGCCATTGTGCACCGTCTTTAAACCGGTTGTAACACTCAATCTGTGTGATACCCATAAGATCTTCACCGAAAGCCATCTGAATTTTCCGAATGGTTTCCACCTGGCTGTCTCTCACAGTTTCTGAAAAAATTTTGATGCAGTAAAGCGGCAGTCGATCATCCAATTTCCTGACAATGAAAATCCACCAAGGAGGCTGGACCACTCCTCCCACAAGGCGTGCTCACAGGCGAATGACGCAACCGACAGGCGTGAAAAAACTCACGCATGCGCACAAAGGTTCAAGCTTGGCTGATGCAAGCGCACATGATTCAAATCCATATAGTTTTTTCAAAAAATAAAAAGGTCGGATAGTTTTCTAACAGACCTCGTGTATATATATATATATATATATATATAGGTATAAATGAAAATATCAAGCTTATCATCACACATATCAAGACCTAATTTGTTTAATAGTAAATACTATTTGTACAGTACACGAGGAAAAAATAACAATGCGAGGGAAGCAGGCAGTTATGACTCTCCTCGGGAGCTGAACAATTAATTTTGGAAACGTGGACCATAGTGATTTATGTCAGGGGGTCGTTGGGGACCTCTGCTGTGCGGTAGGTCTTCCCTGCCTTTCAAAAACAGACAATGGGGGAAAAATTAAATCTTTGGAGGCGGATGTACACACTTATATAACTCCCCAATTATAAAGTTTTTCCTGTAGGAAGCCTCTGTGGCCTCCCTTCTGTTTATATGACTCACAAATATCTAACACTGAGCTGTGTATAAT
Source organism: Thalassophryne amazonica (assembly GCF_902500255.1). Classification (NCBI taxonomy): domain Eukaryota; kingdom Metazoa; phylum Chordata; class Actinopteri; order Batrachoidiformes; family Batrachoididae; genus Thalassophryne; species Thalassophryne amazonica. Next base: position 26,446,185 of record NC_047120.1, on the reverse strand, counting down.
GTCTGTATGCCCACATGACTGCAGAAAAGGCTCTTTTGCTTTCTGCCCGACTGAGTCAGGCATAATGGAGGCTTGAAAAGCAGCGAGCTTAAACCAGCACTGTCTTGACAAAGCCTTGGTGGCTTGCTGGGAGAGTGTGCATCCTCAGAGATTGGCCAAAAAAAGTAATTTTCAGAAGCACTCAGCATGGATCTTAAAGCTATCTAATGGGACCACGCCTAGACTGGACCATTAAACACTTTACTCTTGCAAGTGTCTAAATCCTCCTACAAGGATTTAAATGAAAATATGAAAGTGCTTGTATGCCTGGTATTTCTCTAAACATTGATTTTAATTAATAATCTAAAGCCCAGTACTACAATGGCAGATAGGAGGACAGACAGACACAGAGATAGACGGACAGATGGACAGACAACTTGGCAATACATTTCTCCAGGTGGTATTACTTGTGTTTTTCTTGTCAAGTATCATCCATGACTATAGTAGTACTGTGCAGAATCAGCAAAAAATATAATTGTATCAGTCCCAAGCCAACTGGGATATCCCCCTCCAACATGTCCTGGGGTCTTCCCCAGTGTCTTCTCCAGTTCGATATGCCTTGAAAATTGGGGGATGACCATGCGGCATCCTGACCAGGTGGCTTCTTTCAGGGCAAAGGACCAGTGGCTCTACTCCAAGACCCTCCTGAATGTCCAAACTTCTCACCCTGGTCCCTGAGCATTAGACTGGATACCCTCAAAAGGAAACCTGCATAGTATCCAGGGTATTGTCTATGATCTTCTTCTTTCTGACACTACCCAAAGTTCATGACCATATTTGCGGTCAGGAGGCCAAGATCTACTGGTAAATTGAGATCCTTAGCTCTTTCTCCACCACAACAGTCCAGTACAGCATCCACAGGGCATTGGATATAGCACCAATCCATCTATCGATCTTCACACTCCATCTTACCCCCACTTGTGAACAAGACCTGATATGCTTGAAGTCTACAGTTGTGGCAACATCTCCCCCCTGACCCAGAGGTTACAATCCACCTTTTCTGACAAAGGATTATGGTTTCAGATTTTGAGGTGCTAATTCTCACCTCAGCCCAGTGCACATTGGACATCACTGTCTCATGATGCCAAGAGAATCACATCATTCCCAAAAAGCAGAGATGTAACTATGAGGTCACCAAATTGAACTTTCTCCAATCCTTGACTGCACCTTGAAATCCTATCCATGAAGATCATGAACAAGACTGGAAACAAGGCACGGCCCTGATGTAGTCCAATACCTACTGAAAACAGTTCTGATGAAATGCAGAGAATGCACACATAAGTTCTACTTTCAGCGAACTTGGTACTCCCCACCATCCCCACAAGACACCTCAGAGTTCCATGACATAGACTTCAAGTCAAAACACATGTGGCCTGGTTGGTCGTACTCCGTACCCCCTCTAATATCCATGTGGGGGTAAAGAACTAGTCCAGAGTTCCACAACCAGGATGAAATCTGCATTACCACCTTACCCGCTGACCTCTCCCCTTGCTGCAGGTGAGACTGCATGATCTGAGACAAATGATGGTGGAGTGAGACCATGCTTTCACACCACTACACAGCTTCCTAACCACACTACAATGATCCTTTCAGCTATTGTGTGTAATTGTCAGGAAATAATTCTGTAAAATTGGAGGTAAATAAAACCAAGATGTTCTGCATTTCTGTCCTGTTAATTCATGCACACAAGGTGTTGATGTGAAGCTCAGACCTTCTGGGTAACCAAGCCTACACAGTAATCATGCTTGATTCACTGTGTATAGAGTTTATACAGCTACATTTGGAACTGGACCAAATATAGTCCTAGCAGAGTGAATTTTACTCTGAAAAATTTATTGTGGAAATGGATTTCTATTGTGACATACAAGTCTCCTGGAGTTTACTTGCTATGCAATTACTTTTGCCTTTTAGTCTATATACATTGCTTCTCAAAAAGATGAGATTGGAGTTTAAATCAGTTTTTTAGAAGTAGAGAAGGAGGCATTTTGAAGTCTAACTGCTTTTCTCTCATGTATTGCTTTCCTTTTGATATCTTTACTTGAATTTCAAGAAGTGCCTTATGATCAGTGGTGGGGACAGTTCCGCTAACCAATAATTAGTGAAGCTAACTTTTACGTTAGAGGATAAGCTTTTCAGCTAACTTTGAAAACCATCAGCAGTGTTGTGTGGGCCGCTGAAGAGGTGGTACTGCTGGCCCACCACCAGAGGGCGCCGTGCCTGGAGTGCGGGCTCCAGGCACCAGAGGGCGCAGCCGCCTCACAGGAGCAGCCAGGGTGACAGCTGTCACGCATCACCTGCAACAGCTGTTACCAATCAGCAGGGGTACATCAGCAGGACGACGTCTCCACCTCTTTGCCGAGATATCGTTCTACCTGGAAGGTAACATTCTCAGCTAACTGTGTGACAGTAACCTTTTGTGACTTTTGTGCGTTGTATAACAGACTCCTTTTCCAACGAGAGGTGGAGGTAGTTTTCCTGCCGTACGGATTGCTGGGTGCAAACGCGCCCACATTTAACTGTTTCTTTGTTCCTCGCCAGCAGTACCAGGTCCGACATGCGGAGGCAGTGGCCACCTGGGAATTCGGGACTTGGCGGCTCCAGTATTCCCGGGGTCTGGTGGCGGAGGAAATCGTGTGGTTCCGGTTCTGCTTTGGACAGACGTCTCCTATCTTCGAGCCTGCCCACACGACACCTTTTGTGATTTGGCTTTTTGTCCATTGTTGTAATCTGTTGTATTTGTTGTGCCCATTCACAACAGTAAAGTGTTGTTATTTGACTTCCTCCATTGTCCGTTCATTTGCGCCCCCTGTTGTGGGTCCGTGTACCTACACTTTCCCAACAAGCAGACCATATTAGGTTCTGCTAAATTTCGTTCCGCTCAGTCAGCTAACATTTTTATTTTATTTATTTATTTATTTATTTATTTTTTTGCTGGTAACGTGAGTAAAGTTTAACGGTAAAAAAAAGCCTTTGTAAACCCTAAAATCATACATGTTAGTTTCTGTCTGTTGTGTGTCTGCAACAGTCAGGCCAGTGTTCTGATGAGATGAGCTCCCGTAGCATAAGTGTGCAGAGAGCTAGCTAACACTTCCGGTTCATAGGTCAAAGCACACAAGCGCTGGTAAGAAGGCACTTGTTGCAATATAGAACAGAACAAAGTTACACTGTGGACAAGAACGGTATGTAAGCAGCTCAAAAGTCAAAAATTTTATTCATTTATTTTTCGTGCATTTGTTTTGTGTTTGTGAATGCAATACGGGTGAGCCGTAGCTCCGTTAATGGTTTATAAATAAATAATATAGAGATAAACTGTGACTTCTAATAGTATGATTTACTGCTTTTGATAAAGATGATGACAGTGTTTGCGGTTTTATTTTTTGTTTATTTTTCATGCATTCATTTTTTGTGTGTGATCCTGGGAATGTGCACATTATGTGACTTGACCTTTGAATTTACCCAGCAGCCCCTGCGGCACTTAAACTCAAAACTGGCTTATCAGTAGCCAACAGTGTAATCCGATGTAGCCGCGACTCGTCCACGTCAATACTAAAAGTTAGCGGTTAAGTGTTAACTTCCGCTAAAGTTTTTTTAATGTTTTATTGGTTTTGCGTTATAAAACGTAACTTTTCAGTTAGCGGATTTATGGTTATCGAAGCTAACATTTCGGTTAGCTGTGCCCACCACTGCATATGATGTTATAAAGATATATACATATGTTGCACAAACATCTATTAAACACAACTAACCCCATGAATTATATAAGTATACAAGTTGTAGATACATCTGAATAAAGTTGCTAATATGGTTTTCAAACACAGTGCATGGCATTATTCTTTTAAAAGAGCCACCAGACATATTTTCTGATGAAGCATAATGATGCCAAGTCATCGAGAGGGTCCGATCCCCTCTGAACCCCTACCTGGCCTCAAACCTCCCCCTACCCTCCTTACATTTCAGCCCACCTTGATATACCAGCTCAGTTCGTTGTGGGTGGTCCAGCTGGTACCACAACAAATTCCCTTCCCCCCTACTGGCAAATCCAAATTTGTGTACCCATTTAACTAATTTCAGGGAATATTTAAAGCTGTCTTCTTGTTCTGTACAGGTGGAAAGGGATAACAAGGTCGGTACCATTTAGCAAATAGTCCCTTGACCAGGCCCCAGGACCACCTAACCTTCTACTCCTGACCCCATAATGTGAGGGGGGGGGATATTACCTTTTCACCAACAGTGCTTCCCCGTATTCCCTGACCCCACAGAGGTATTACAGTGGGCAAACATAAAGCAGGGTTTCATGAAGCCCGAGCTTATCTGGGCTCTGAAAGTATGTGAGACATGCCTGGGAACAAAAGGCCGTCTCTCAGCGTGGGAGCGGGCCGAGGGGATCTCTTTCAGCAGCCACAGATTGCCCTGTGTTTTCTTAATTGACAGGCCACATTCGATAGAAATGACATGCAGCTGGCAGGGAGTCCCGACCTTCCAGGTAGACCACCTTTCAGCAGGAAAATTATTCCCAATCTGCTTCATAAAGCAGTTTGATGGGTTTCTCAGTCTGTAGGTTCTCCTCACGGCGGCTTACTTACACCTGTGTGGAAAAACTATTCCATCAGATGAACTCAGCTTTCCAAAATGCTTTTGTAAAAATAATTACTTCTGATATATCAGATGTCACACATATAAGTCTGTCATACATATTTATTTATTTATTAGTAGACCTTTAATAAGAGAGACACTTTTAATAGGAACTGCTTTTTGCTATGATACAGGGTGAAAGTGAAGCCACATCCAGTCTGAGGAAAGCATGTCCTCATCTGGTCACATACAGTACTGCACCCTTCTGTTTCACTCACTCACTCATCTTCAACCACTTACTCCAATTAAGGGTCATGGAGGGGATGGAGCCTATCCCAGCAGTCATAGGGCGTGAGGCGGCACACATCCTGGACAGGACGCCAGTCTGTCGCAGGGTCACACCCACACGCACACCTACGGGCAGTTTAAAGTTCCCAATCACCTAACCTGCAAACTCCAAACAGAAAGGCCACAGATGGGAATCAATCGCATGACCTGCTGTGAGGCAACAGTGCTAACCACTAAGCCACCATGCCGCCTGTTTAAAGTACACAGAAATTATATTTTCAGCATACTGATGAAGCAGAATGTGTAAAGTGAACGCATCCTTACTCCTAAGTCGACACACTGGGATGCAAAACCAAATTTTTGACCAAATGTCAATATGTGGAGAGTTGGATTCGTCTTTTCACATCATTTTGTAATGTGTGGAGAAGTGCTAACTCTAATCTTAACCATGACCATAACGATAACCCAAACCGAGATGAATGTTCCCTGATGACGCAGAAGTCAAAGAGGGAGCTCTGTCTGCTATCACAGAGAAATAACGCTATTTTAAATAAACGTATTGTCCTGCGCACCACAAAATAATACAAAGGGGCTACATACATAACTCGACACTTAGCGACTCAAAGGGACACTGACCAAGAGTAAATGTGTGATGAGTTAAAGGTGAGATTACATTGGCAAAGTTTGTAGGACATACCTCAGTTTATACAGTTCTTGTTGAAAACCAACAGCTCCAATATATAGTCAATCAAGAAATGCATGAGGGAAAGATTATCAAATGAAGATGAACTCAAGGAAAACAAGACTCTTGACCATAAAGAATGAACCGACAAACTGCTACATTACAGTTAATGGAAACATGATGCCATGATTTGGAGTCTTGGATTATGTTTGTTCTGTTTAATTCTGTTTTGTTTAGTTTTGATTTGTTTTTCTGTGTGTTTTCTCTTGCTGGTTTTTCCTGCTTGGGCTTTGTCTTTCCCTGTCCTCTCTTGACTGTCTCTCTTGGTGCTTGGTGTGGGCGGTGCACTCTTTCTGGGCCACACCCTGTTCTGGAACTTTCTACACACCGTCTCTAATCTGTAACTCATCACCAGGGGTGTATATAAGCTTCACTGGTTGCACTAGTTCTCTGCCAGATTGTTGTGCTCTATGCCTTCGCTTCCACCTCTGTTCCTGTTGTTCCTAGTCCTGCTGTTTTTTTGACCACCTGCCTGTTTTTTGATCACTCCTTATCGCCTGATTTTTCTGATTTGTTTGCTCATCTTGGACTGCCTTTTTGTGTACCGGACCCTGCTTTACCAGTCAGTAAATTATCTTAAAGTTCAGAGCTGTGAGTTTGAGTCCTGCATTTGTGTCCAGACGTCTCTGTCCACGCAAGCTGATACATGATTGATTATATCCTGTATGATACATACAAAATAATATATGTATACAACAGCTGGTTATTTGATACCATGGCAAAACGTACCCAAAGCCACCAGTCTGTGAACTGGTGAATGTTTTCAGGCAATGATTCGCCCCCAACCCCCTGTTAATAAAACAGGTGACAGTAAAAATAAAATATACCCCTTGACAGGGAATCTTCTACCAACTATTGTCAAACTGGATCTCTGGCTTGAAACTTTTATGTTTGATTCTGACATCAGTTCTTTACAGAATCTGTCTAAATTTGTGACAGATACTAAATGTTCAACCTGTCTTCTGGAGTCATTACCAACCAGGCTTGTAAAAGATCTGTTCCATGCTGCAGGCCTTCTGCCCTGAATACTGTAAACGTTTCACTCACCAGTGGAGGAGTTTCTGTAGATTTTAAAACAACTATGATAAATGAACTATTTTGAAGAAACCAAGTTTGGATCAGGGGATGCTGGCAAATTATAGACCGCTTTCAAATGTATCATTTATCTCAAAAAATTTTTTTGAGAAAAGTGACTGCTTAGCAACTTCTCACATATTTGTTGAACAATTATCTTGTTGAGCCTTTGCAATTGGTGTTTGTATAAGTCATTTCAGAGAAACTGCACTTGTTAAAATGTTGAATGATGTGTTGTTGGCTTGGATGCAAATTCTTAGTCTGTGTTGTTGGTATTGGATCTACAATCGATACAGTTAATCACTGTATTAGATTGTGTGTGTGTGCATGTGTGTGTGTGTGTGTTTAAATAACAACACTATAACTGAATTCTTCACAGTGAATTATGGGGAACCTCAAGGTTCTGTTCTTGGCCCATTGTTATTATATCTTCATGGTCAAATTATATGTAGCCATGGAGTGACTTTCACTGTTATGCTGATGACCTACAGATATATGGTACATGTCTGTAATGTAGGTAATGTCTTGAGAGTATGAAACCAGGGGCTGTGGAGTTTTAGTGAAAAGCTGGATATCTGCTAATATTTTACTCCTGATTTCAGGACAAGAGTGAGATTATTGTTGTTGGTCCTGTTGGACAGAGACTTCTTTATGATCAATTAACCCTGTCACTGGGTGCCTGGGTGACCTGGCCTGAGTGTATGATTCATCACAGTGAAAACATTTAAAAAATCTTGGGGTAGCCTTTGATTCAGCATTGTCATTTGGCCTTCATATAAGAGAGGTGTCTTGGACCGTCCATCTTCATTTCAGGAACACTACATTGATTATATCTGTCCTGCCAACAGTGGATGCCAAACCACTGATTCCTGCTTTTGTCTCCTCAAGTATTGATTATGATAATGACTGATTAGAGTAGAAGATGAAGATGTCTGCAGATGATTTAGAATATGGCAGCTCAAATGTTGACTGGATTTCAGAAATTTGATCACATTTCCTCTGTTCTGCTTCTTCTTTATTGGCTGCCTGTGTATTTGAGGAAAGAATTTAATGTGCTGCTATTGACATACAACATAGTGAATGATTGCCGGGTTTCCCCTAATAATAGCATAGTGGGCTGCCAGGCCAATGAGAACCTCCACCATGCCACAATATTTTTTTAATAATGCCATCAAAAATAATGATGAAATAGTGAATAATAAAGCCAAATGTCCATTAATTTGTAAACATACCACCCAAATGATTTTACCTCAAGTTATTAAGGATTACCACTCCATTCTGAAATCATAGGGGGAAAAACACTGATATGCACAATGAAAATTTTGCCGCAATGATTCACGTTTACTTTTGTCGACGAAGTGCCATTTTTGGACTGTTGATAGGTTACGCAGTTTGTTTTAACACAGTAAAATATTTCTGTAATTGCAACAAACCTGCAATTCTTTGCTTGCTGCATTTACTTTTTTGCTCTCTCTAGGGGTGTAATACCAGGCTTAAATAGAATTCTATGGAAAACACCGGGGTGTGCCATCCTATACGGCCGAGTTGATTCAGCCATATGTTCCAGCACGTATCCGACCGCAGGGGGCCGGCCTGCTGTGTGTTCCTAAGGTTAGTAAGAAACAGCAGGCAGTCGAGCTTTTTCATTTGTGCACCCATATTGTGGAAGTCTACCAAGTGAAACTAGGCAGTAAAAGTCAATTGAAGTTTTTAAAATTAGACTTAAGACTTTTCCGTTCCCCTACATCCCTACAATCAGTTACACAGGAAATACAAATTTTAGTGTAACCATTTTGTTTTCATGTATTTCCTAATTTATTATTTCTTTTTTGAATCACTGCGTTTAGATATTTGTCATTTTGTGCTTTTTATTTATTTATTTATTTACTTTCTTACTTATTTATTGCTGTTTCTTGTAAAGCAGTCTGCATGTATATTTGGAAAGTGCTGTCTAAATGTATTATTATTATAATTAATATTTTGAAAGTGCTGTCTAAATTTGTTTTTATTATTATAATTATTAACAAATTATGCCATTTTACATGTGAAATGTATTGACATTTTACTTAATTGTATTTTTTTTATTGTATTTTGTGCATTATAGATTTGTAGCAGTGTTCTCAGTTAATGTGCTTCAAACATTTGCATATTTACTTATATGTTGTACGGTTAGTATGAAACAAGAGCTTTTGTATTACATTTTAAAAAATCTTAATATATGTTATTTTAATCCAGCTGCTTCTGCAGATAGTCAGGGTAATAGTGCTCTTCAAAATGCAAATGAATTTTCGAGATGTGCCAGCAACAGCATACAATAACGTAAACTGCCAAAATGGTTTTGTCGCGGCACATATTGTCAAAATCTCTTGAGTACATTTTGATTTGGGGCATCCCAAAGGCTTGAACTCCCCTGACAATAAAAAGAGCCATATGGCATCCATGTCTCAAGCCCCTGTGATCCACCCGGGCTGATTTCCCATCCGGTGGTGGAAAAAGGATTTGAGGGTGCCAAACGGCACCGCTCCCCGTGGATATTAGCGGGAGATGGACGATAAGAAAGTGGATGTTCCAGACAGCCACCGACACATAAGAAACCTGCACCTCCACCTGATCATCAATCCACTTCAGACCCCACTCACTCAGTACCAGAATTTATTTTTAATTCAATAATATTACTGGAACTATTGTCACTACCTTTATGAGGTCATAGGTTTTCATTTGTATAAGTCTTATTCGCTTTGATGTCAAAGTAAATCCAAATATTGGCGTCATCTCAATATAAAACTCAAAATAATAAATTCAAATCAATAGAATTCTGAAGTTAAAGGACATATCGCACTCCAATAAACACTATCTTTGAAAAAATTTTACACCAGATTATGAATTACTGCTTCCAACTCTTTAACTTGTGTGAGTCCTGGTGTAGCTGATAAAAATAAAATTAGCCATAAAGCATCTGAAAAACGCACACAGATCCAGAGCTATGTTTAGCCATAAAAGTGAGGTAAGCTAAGGTGCTGCCTGGTCGGTCGGTCCACCCGTGTCCACTTCATGACTTACTCCAGGACACACAATCGGGGCTGTTTTTGTCTCCAAATTTAATATGGCTTTAATATGGCTTCCAAATCAAATTGTTGTATTTTGCAATCAACATATGTCTGTTTCCGTGTCTTAGTAACCCACGGTGTAATCAGAAGAAAATTTAACAAAACAACAACATTGTGTATGTTCCAATAAGCCTGAATAGTAATGATTACATGCGTGAAAGTTGTGTCTCTGATTTCACTGTTGTTGTGTTCACACACAGAAATGTAGAATTAGTGTTGCACTGTGTGACGCTGCTGTCTTTTTTTGTCCACAGGAAAATAGTCTTGCTCCACCAGAAGCCGGCTTCTTGTAGCTTAGCTTAGCTGTTGGTTTAGCTCAGCTTAGCCACAAGCTGGTCCATGTCCCTGCTGTCCTGTTAAAAGCGGTCACTCGTCGTCACGTTCTGTCCAACTCTGTGATCACAGAAGCAGCTTCCTCAGTAAGACTGGCCGGTGTCCCACACGCAGCACCGTAGCTTAGCGTGACGCAACGTGAGGCCGGTTCCACGCTTTCAGGAGCGGAAGCACATTTTGTTAAGAATTTTCTCCTGGCGACACGAAGGAAAGGATAAAATACGTGGTTAGATCCATGTTTGAAGACCATTCTCATGCTGTGCTGGGCTTCACTTCTGCCGTTTGTCTGAGATGTACTATTAAAAAAAAAAAAAGCCTCTCACTTTCCTCCACCAAATTTAATCTATGGAAAATCTGTCCACCTAATAAGCAACATTAGTCATTATTGCATCCTCATAAAACAAAGATTTTAACCATTTTGACATTTTCACCAACACAATCCACAAAAAAACACTGATTTCACACTTAAAAATTCAGTTTTTCCTGTTCATTTTAATGTGCGGCACCAGGACATGCTCCCAGACTCGGCCTAACCTGATGTCATTTAGGTGGAAATTGCTTTTTAAAAAAGGTCCCTAGGTCATAAAGGGTTAAACAGGAAGAAGCTGCTGCTGCTTTGAGCATCTTTCATATTTACGTCATACACCTAGTGCAGCAGATAACTGAAACAATCCAAGTAGAAGTTGCTCCAATTTTGGTAAAAAGTGAGGCAAATTATTGGTTGAGCAAATAGGATTAATAAATGGAATAGTTTTGGCAGTGCTGAATGTTTGGTCTCCAAAGAAAAGGTCAAATAAGGTCAACATCCATTGGATTCTATGATATGTGACATATGTTACCCCATAACGTTATAACTAAGAATGACACATGGTGCAAACTATTCCTTTTTAAAACGCTGTTAACTCAAGTAATAATTTGCATCACTTTTAAACAAAATTGGAGCAACTTTAACTTTTGACCCCTGTACAAACTGAAACTAAACTTTGTTACCATTCTTGCTGTTTTTACCCCATAACCCCATAACATTCAGTCACAGATAGTCCAAACTATACCTTTTTGGAATCTTTATGATTAGGGGAATAATTTGGTATATTTTTTAATATGATTGGAGCATTTTTAATTTTGACCCCTGTGTAATTCTTCAATTGACCCCTACCTGCCCACTGATTGAAAATTCAAGCGGCCAGTTGTTTTTCTTCTTCTTCTTTTTCAAAAAAGTTAAAGTCTAAGGAGTATTTGTGCTGAATTTGATGCTTGTATCTCCATTTGTAGGATTCCACTAAATATTCTCTTATCTGCTGCACTAACAATGTGGGCGTGTCTTAGAGTACAAACTGGTGCACATGACATGCTAAACAGAACAAGCAAAAATAGAGATATACTTTTGCAGGACATACATATGTTCCTGAAGACTGGAACGAGCCAATCAGCAAATGCTCTCCAAGCTACCCTCACCACCAGGTGGAACACCTCTCAGCTCCCGTCCCTTTTGAGTGAGGGATTTTTTTTTTATTTTTTTTTTAGGTAGAATATGGGTCACAGCATCCCTCCCCTCTTCCATAGATACCAGGGTGGTTAATGAAGTAACAACAAATTGGGCCGCGGGCTAATTTGGAGTGGCGTTTCCTGGCCCTTCTTGGCCCTTCGAGATGTGTTTCATTTTCTCTTATCAGTGATTCAGTCATGTGGATTTACGCATGGACGCCTCTGTCTCCCCCGATCGCTGTGCTAATGGAAACTTCGTTAATGTCATTAATCTGCCGGCCGCGACATGCTCTAAACACACATTTTGCTGTTTGCGTGAGGTTTGAGGAAGGGAAAAAAAAAAGCATCTTTTGCATGAGAGAAAGGAAGCGGTAAAGACAGAAGCATCTCTCACTGAGCACAACACAATGTGAGCTGTGATTACAGCACAAAGCTGAACTCTGACCTCTGCTGGCTGAAGGACACAAGTTCACACAGTTACTTACAATTTGGCTCCTCAGATTAGTCAGGGTCAGAGTGCGCCCATTTGCACGAATCCTTGTCATTCGTACTATATGTAAACATATTCACTAAAATAGACAAACTGTTCAAGTCAAATTTAGTAGAGATAACAAATAAATAAACGTGAATCAATAATAAAAATGAATTTAAAAACAAAAAAGAAACCAGAGCACCGTGCTTGTAGAGCGCAAACCTCCACCAACACTAATTTCTAATTCCAAAAATTATGACCTTGGGAAAAATTTTAAAGGTCAAAGTCCTGTTAGAAATGGCTTTTCATAAGCTAAAATATAATACAAAATAGAGATCAAAAGGGATTTTCAATGTTAAAATCAAATATCTGCTAAATCCGTAATATGAATCTGATGCAGATCAAACTTTGTCAGGTGACAGTGAGTGCCAGTCTGCACTGCACCTTCAAATATGAGAGTGATTAAGATATAATGTAAAATATAAACTAAATGGGGTTTTCTAAGTTAAATTTAAATATCCACAAAATCTGTAATCTGGATCAGAACCGGATCAAACTTTGTCATTCAATAAAGGATACAATGCTACATCATGTTCTCAAAAATGAAAGAAATTTGATCTTGTTTGACAGAGTTATGAATTTTTGAAAATTTGTTCAATGCTAAAGATAGGGATTTTTCCTGACTTTGTCCTTTGACCTATGACCTAGAAAACTGAATCAGTTCTTGCCTATCAGGATATGAATCTTCAGTAAAAATCTAATATGAAAAATTGTGCGCTCCAGACTGTTCACAAACAGACAAACAAACAAAGACTTGGATTTGGAAAGACACACACCTATCTACATATAAGGTCCCATAGGTGATACAAAGAATAATGGTAAAACTGCCCAGAGATAGGTGCACCAAGCATGTGGCATCATATTCAAGAAGACTTGAGGTTGACTTCAGACAACTTTATTGATCCCAAAAAAGGGCAATTATGTTTACACTCCAATTACCTCAGACAAGATACAGCAATTAATCCACAATTATTACTTGTTTACCGTAATAATGGCACACATCAAAATTAAAGACAACACATATACATTTGACATTGTTTATGTGCACTAAACTTGAAGCAGTCCGTCATCCGAATGGAGGCAAAGTGGGTGAAGGCCGCTGCAACTATAAGTCGCGCCGCCAGGCAAGCTTGAGAGAGGACGAGGCCTGCCGCAGGGAGGGAGGGGCAGAGAGTGATAAGAGGAGCTGGAGCATGCTTTGGTCCATGTGTAAGTCTGGTTGTAATTGCTACCAAAGGCCCATGAACAAGGTGTTGAGGAACGGGGGTGAATATTTACATACATGCGATTTATTAGTTTTTTTTATTTATAGTAAATTTGCAAAAATTGTAAAAAACTTTTTCATGTTGTCAATTTTGGGGTGTTGTGAGTAGACGTTTGAGGGGAAAAATGAATTTACTCTATTTTGGAATAAGGCTGCAACATAACAAATTGTGGAAAAAATTAAGCACTGGGAATACCTTCCAGATGCACTGTACTGTTTACTTTGATTTTATTTCATTGCAGACAGCACAAAAACCTTCAAAGGCTCCAATGCATTCAAAAGAGTGCAGCTAAAACTCTGATAAGAGTATGTAAACAGGAACACATTATACCTATACTCCATAATCTTCACTGGCTACCCATCACATACAGAATCCATTTTAAGATTGCTTTCATCAACCACCAATGCATCCATGGCAATGCCCCCACATACCTCAAAGACCTCCTCACTCCCCACACATCCTCCCGTTCCCTCCGTTCATGTAACACTAATCTTCTCCGTCTCCCTCGCACCAGGCTTCACACTATGGAAGACCGGGCCTTCTGTTCAGCTGCCCCTCATATTTGGAACTCTCTCCCTGACCATCAGAGGGCTCCACAAACTGTGGAAGCTTTTAAAAAAGCCTTGAGACATACCTGTTTAAACAGGCCTCAATAATTTGAATCTGTTGCATCTTAGTCTTTTTATTCTATTTTATTATTTTATTTTAGTTTTATCTTAAGATTTTCTGTTTTTATTCTCTTATTTATCCTTGTTCTTTTCCTGTACCACTTTGAGACAACAATCAGTTCTGTTAATGAATGTTTATTTTCTTTGAGTGAAATATTTATCTAATCACATAAATCTGAAAATGCCACAAGTGTCTTACTGTGGAAAACTGAAAGGATGATGTCATCACCCTGGCACTGTAACATGTTGTTAACAGTGTAATTTAGCATATTATTGTTTTTTTTTTCTTCTTCTTCTTCTTCTTCTTGGTGGTGGAACAAAGTGTTGGCATCCTACAGCTCAGTCTGAGAAACTCACCGAGAGCAGAAAGACGCTGAGGGGCTTCTTTAAAAACTCTTAACCCCCCCCAACAAGTAACTTCCATCATAACGAATTAACACATTTCCAGACGTCATGTTCCAAAACAAGGGTGTCATGTGGGGAACAGTTTTCATCTGTGATGATGAATTCTGGCAACAGGTCAGATTAAAAGACTTTATTTAATCCGTGAGCCGGCTTCTAAATTTTTAGTTTTCGTTGATAAACTGATTAGCTCCACGTCTTCTTCTCCATTTTTGTAGAAGCGTTACAGTGCTACATACAGGCTTGGCATGTGTACTACAGCATTTTCAAGCGGTTTCACTGAATCTGTGAGAACGGAGATATTTCTTGAATGGAACACTTTTTGAAAATGACAAAGAAAAAGATTGTATAGCAGAAGTTCAGTTTCAGTATAGACAAGGCCTTAAAAACATGGGATGAAATTACATAAAATAATAAATGAGGAATTATTTTCTTGGGGCTGCTTTGGGGGTGCTATGACAAATCCAGGGGGAGCTCCAGCGCCCCCTAGCGTCGCCTATGTCGAAGGTGAGGCACGGTTGGCTGCTGCCTCACCGTACTTCTCTTCTTAGAATATGAATAGCAAATGTTAAAATTCAGCAATTTTAAATAATCTAAAACTGGTGAAGTTAAAAGGAAAATAACTTAATTGTACAAATCACTGGATAAATACAACCATTAATTTATTGTTTCATTTTACATTTTTTCTTTCCATGATGACAGGTGAGGCACAGCTTCACCTGCCTCCCCTGACTGTACGTCACTGCATATTATCCACCTGTGAAGTAACCGAATATACTACAGTTTTATAGGCAATTTTGCAACCAAAACTAAACCAGCCGCTGAGGTCATACAACATTTATAAAATGGTGTGCAACACACATGAATTCAAACATACACTATCTGCATTTCAATCCCCAGATGTGACCACTGCCATAAACAGTGTCATTTAACAAACAGTACTTGGACAACTATCCTTACTAGAAAATGAAACGCTACATCACATTTATCATCATTCAACAGGTCAACCTGTTTCTGTGTCTTAGCTAATGTTACAGTTAGCATCAAGCACATTTTTCGTCACCAAGTCGTGACGGCACAAATATGCTAGTAGTGCAGAAGATAAGAGAGTATTTACAGAGGAATCCTTCGCCTCAATTGGAAAACAGACAGTTTCAAGTTTAGTGCACATAAACAATGTCAAATGTATATGTGTTGTTCTAATTCTGATGTGTGCCATTATTACGGTAAACAAGTAATAATTGTAGATCAACTGCTGTTTGTATGTGGAATGTGAGTGTGGAAATCTGAAATTTCCCCATTGAGGGATGAATAAAGGTTTATCTAATCTAATCTAAAATGGTGATGCAAACACGAAATCTGGCACAAATATTCCTTAGACATTAATCTTTTGAAAAAGCAGACTGCCCACTTGAATTTTCAATAGGCGGCCAGGTAGGGACAGGGGTCAAAATTTAAATATTCTCCAATCATATTGAACGGTATTCCATATTATTTGTCTGATCATAAACATTTCAAAAAGGTATAGTTTGGACCAACTATGACTGAATTCTATGAGGTTATGGGGTAAAAAATAGCAAACAATGGTGACAAAGGTCCATTTCAGTTTGTACAGTGGTCAAAAGTTGAAGTTGCTCCAATTTTGGTTAAAAAAAAAAAGAAAAGTGATACAAATTATTGGTTGAGCAAACAGAATTGTAAAAAGGAGTAGTATGCACCATCTGTCATGCTTAGTTATATTACAGGGTAGCATATGTTATATGCCATAGACTCCGATGGATTTTGACATTGTTTTATCTTTACTGTGGACAGCAAACATTCAACATGGTCAAAACTATTCCATTTATTAATCCTATTAGCTCAACCAATAATATGCATCACTTTTTACCAAAATTGAAATAACTTTAACTTTACCCCTGTACCAACTAAAATTGTCCTTTCTCACCATTTTTGCTATTTTACTCCATAACTCCATAGAATTGAGTCATAGATAGCCCAAACTATACATTTCTGGAGTCTTTATGATCTGACAAATAATGTGGTATATTTTTTAAGATGATTGGAGCATTTTTAAATTTTGGCCACTGTGTAATTCTTCAATTGACCCCTACCTGGCTGCCTATTGTACATTCAAGTGGACACCGTGCCTTTAAAAAAAGAGTAATGTCTAAGGTGTATTTGTGCCAAATTTGGTGCTTGCATCACCATTTGAAAGATTTTTTTCAGTTATCCGCTGCACTACAGTGGAAGATCTCAGTTCACATTTGAGTGCCCTGTAATTTTGTTAGTAGCTCTCACTGCTCCGGGAAAATCTTTAAATGTCACTTGAATCTGACAATAATTTAAATACTTCATACGGGGCACCATCATTGTGTTCACTGTAAGACTTTTGGCTTCTTTTTTGTATAAGGACCTAAAGCTTTCTAAATTAAGCCGCTCGAAGTCAAGTTCAACAATTTCTTAACAGAAAAACACAAGTATAATGCTGGTTTTTGAATCCAACATTATTTCCTGCTTGATTGATCGACATTTTGATGGCCATGCTCACAAAGCTGCTTTAATGTAGTCATTAGTTATGCTTCTCTTGAGGCCCAAAGATGGATCCTTAAGTCCCAGAATCCAATAAGGTTGTGTATGAATGGGTGAAGGAGATAAAAGTATGTTAAATAAATGAAAAGAAGACTCAGTGATGGAAGACGGCAGAAATATTCTGTTAATTAAAAATATGAAAATGAACAAAATCTCACTGAAGCCTCTGAACCGTTTTCAACAGTGACACTAATTCTCTGTGAACTTTACTTGAGATGAGAACCCCAAAACAATGTGTCCCTTATTTTTAAAGATTGCATTTTTGTAGATGATGCAAATAATTGCATAGTTATTTGTCAGTTTGTTGCCCGCTGCAACATAATTCCCATTTATAGTTATCTTAATATTTACAGGTTGCTTTTAAGTAAAACTATACCAATTTAAGTGACTACAAATAATTGTTGTAGAAGTGTGGCACGTTTTATGATGGAATACAAATGTAAATTGATATTTAAGGTAACAAAGTCTCCAAGAAAATATTCTGCACAAAATTTGATTTTACAACATTCCTTCAAACAGTACATTTAGTTAGGATAAATTTTAATGTGTATATTTTGTTGTACTATACACATTTACAAATATATGGACTTTATTCATTAAACTTGAGGGTATAAACATTTAGATTCCTTGTAATTTAAAGTAATACACAATGGCTAATTTGTGCATTTACTACGACAAGTACTTTGAGGCACACCTTTACAATAAAATGCCTTTTTGGCTTGTTTTCAAAAAGTTGCTTTAGTTGTGCTTTTAACACTCTGGTAAATTGCTGACTGCATTATATTTAATGGTGTTTCTAATGTTGTCTTAAATAAAAGTCCTGTTAGAGTGAATTACATTATAGTGAGCTTGTCTTTTTTCTGATTAGTTTAAGTAAAAATAAATAAATAAAACTCAAATGCATATGCAATAAATGTTTATGGGCAATTTAAAGTGGATAACAACTTTAAGATTTCAACTTGACTGTTCTTGTTATAGAAAATAGGTGCGCTCATTACAGTGTTAATTGCTAATGGTGTTTTGTTTGTTTTGTCATGTTGCAAGTATCTGAGTAATTTTAAAAAAAGAACACATTCCTGAGTCCTTTTGTTTGATCACCAAAAATTTACTACCTAAAGTAATGCCAACAACATGAAAGGGAAGCTGAACAATTTCTTATAGTTGCACTGCGATCTGTTAAAGATTTTAATTTCTGCTTTCAAAACTAATGATTAAAATCTATCAGAGCATTTTGTTTTTACCCGAGGCCATCAAATTTGGCCAATGGATATTGCGAAGGCTTTCGTACATCTGTCTGTGCTCAGCATAAATCCAGTCCCACTACTGCCAGACTCTTGAAATTTACAGGGAACTTTCTTGGGACACAGACCTTAGTTCAAAGATGGCTAAACATGATGTATTTTAAGAGGTTAAAACATCACAATCTGTTTCAATCTTATCTGTTTTACTTTTGAGTGACAACGCAAGTGACAGCCCATCAGAATAGAGTTGCACCTAGACATCAGTTGCTGGTCTCTTCAAAACCACTTCGTTTTGTGTTTATGTTTCTCATATTATCTAAAGGTTAGCAAGAAATAAACACTTCTAAAACTGAAAACACTGTTTCTGGAACCTAATAACACCTCTGAACTTATTTACAAGACATTTCGTAGAGATTAGCATGGTGATATCACTTCCTGGTATAGCTAACAGCTTTGTTTCTGGTATATGTAAAAGCTAGCAAGAAAGAAACACTTCTAAAACTGAAAACTCTGTTTTTGTAACCTAATAACACATCTGGAGTCATGACATTTTGCGGCCATTAGCCTGCACACTAACGTTTGCTAACTCAAAGCTAACTTTCTATGGAGTTAAATTTGTCTCATTAATAACTGAAAATCTGCAGGGGGTGATCTACAAATATTCCTTGATTTGCACAACATGAACAAATGATGAACTGATTTGAACATGTTCAAATTGTATGTAAAAAAAATAGGATCTTAATAATTAATTAAACAACTGCAAATTATAAAGAACACAATGCTCAAGGGTATTTTAGCTTTGCGTTATATTTGTTGATTGACAAATCAAAGAGAAAACAAACAAGCAATTTAAATCAGCTTCAGTCCTTAACACATTGTGCAAACTGTCAAAACTGCACATAAGTAAGATTTATTTATATATCACTTATCAGATAAAACCAACAAAGTGCTTCACAATGAAAACTGAAAAGAAAATCATATCAAACCATATAAAAATATAAGGCAATACTAAAATACCCTTCGTCATACGAGCATTCTGTTCTTTATAATTTGCAGTTGTTTAATTCTTAAGATCCTATTGTCTTATGTACAATTTGTACATGTTCAAATCAAATCATTGTTCATGTTGTGCAAATCAAGGAACATTTGTAGATCCCCTTCTGTGCATTTGCAGTTATTACTGAAACAAATTTAACTCCATAGGACATTAGTTTTGAGTTAGCGAAAATTAGTGTGCAAGCTAACGTCCACAAAATATCTTGTAAATGACTCTACAGGTGTTATCAGGTTAAAAAACAGTGTTTTTAGTTTTAGAAGTGTTTATTTCTCTCTAGCCTTTACATAATATACCAGAAACAAAGCTGTTACCAAGTACCTACACCAGGAAGTGACGTTACAATTCGCCCTATTGAAATATCCCATAATCCCTTGCATGCCAGAGAGTCACTGCAGTCTAAACAACATAGAGAAAACACATGACAAATGAACATTATCATACCAAAATACATTTGTTTTATGCTTTTCATCACGTTATGAGAGACAACATGCATGAAACCCTGAAAAAAGCAGTAACAGCAGTAACTCCAACTAGTAACACGATCTTTGGCTTTTCACGTGAGGTAAATCTGCCCTATGATTGGATTTTGGAAAACCATGTGACGGTGAACCAATTCCGATTGGACACTCACATTGCGCACATCATCGCACAGCTTCTATGAGGAGTAAAAGATGGCCGATGGCTGGCTTGAAAGTCCAGAGTTAACTTTTCAGCAAAAAAAAAAAAGTAAGTTTCTATCTCATATTAAAAAGTTATTTATAATTTAGTAAAGCTTGGCCATCGTATATGATGGCGCTGGCCCCAGTTAACCTGCATGGAATTTAATAAACGCAAACCAAATTTCAGACATTACTCTGGAACAAACAGGACAAACAGTGCTGTAATGGACAATAAGAAGGACGTTAAAGAGCAAACTTCTTTTTCTCCCAGAACGACATGAACAGCAAGCGACTGTGGCTCAAAGTGATTCCAGTTGAAAATAACGGAGAAACAACATGAGCTTCTCACAGGTTTACATAAAACAAATGCAATAACATCTAAAAACCCAGACAAAATATTCATGAGAGTTTTAGGCACAGTATAAAAAGAGTTTAATGTTGCGATGTTAATGATACTGTCCATGTGCAGCGGTTAAACTGTAGCCTGATCAGAGCATTTCAATGCATTTCTCAATGTTACTGACATCTCTGTGTGGCGACCTCTCTGAGATTTTGAGATTTTGCGGGATTTGAAACCTCAATAGGGCAAATGCTAACCTCCGCAAAATGTCTTGTAAATAAGTTCAGAGGTGTTATTGGGTTTCAAAAACAGCGTTTTTAGTTATAGAAGTGTTTCTCACTGGCTTTTACGTAACATGAGAAACATGTAAATAAACACACAAAAGGAAGTGGTTTTGAAGAGAGCAGCGATTGACGTCACAGTGCAGCCACAGTGCAGCTCTACTCTGATTGGCTGTCACCTGCATCATTCAAGCACGAAAGGGATCAGATTGAAACAGAATGCGACTTTGTAACCTCTTAAAATACATCAAGGTTAACCATCCTTGAACTTGTCCAATGTCTGTGTCCCAAGAATGTTCCCTGTGAATTTCAAGAGTCTGGCAGTAATAGGCCTGAACTTATTCTGAGCACAGACAGACGGACAGACGAAAGCCATCATAATACCCAATGGCCATATTTGATGACCTCAGGTAAAAAAATGGAAGACAACATCAAAACAACAGGACTCATAGCTTGTCTGCACAATACGTACCTGCCAGTGTCTTGGTGCTAGTTTGAAAAGATGGATCTGTCTGACCGTCGGCAACCTCTGACCTGATGACGAAAGATCCCGGGAAGAAGAATTAGGTTTCAACAAGTTGGACATCATTGTGATCAGTGATCATCGGAAGAGTTAAACTGGAAAACTGCTCTACTTCCACCACACTCTGAAGGCTCTTTGCCATCATCTGAAACAGACGCTACAACATGCACTAAAGATTTGAGTAAGATTTGTCATCTTAGAGTATGTTCTGTGCCGCCTCGGGCTGGAAGTGCATTTTAAAATATTCCAACTTCATTCCGCCTTAGTAGAAAATGATCAGTTGCCATTGATCAACAATGGAGACGAGCAGCAGATTATTGACAGGAAGACAAAATACGTGAGGCCAACCGTGTTCGAGGAATCTCTTCTTACTCTCAGTCATTGGAACAGAAACAGCGATGTTATTCCTCCCTACAGATCAATGCTAATTGAGGTCCTTTATGATGAATGTTGTCTGGAATGTTTAACTTACTAACTGCTGAGTAGCAACAAAGCTACAATGGAATACTACTGCAACAGTTTATACTATTTTACAGTAGGCCAGAGCTCAACTTGGTCATCCGTTGTTCAGGTTCTTCAAAATTGTAGCTCGTCTTTGCATTTATGGGTGCATCTCAAAAAATATTTGGTTAGTTACTTCAGAAAGTTAAAAATACATTTTTTAAAACTCATTGCATATAAACTAAATTGTTTAAAGCATTTTTTTTTCATTTTGTTAATCATGGCCTACAGCTCCATGAAAAAAACCTCAAAATATTAGAATATTTCATAAGATCGAGCCAAAAACAATGATTTATAATTGCAGCAATGTGTAACTTCTGAAAATTATGTTCATTTATTCAGGCAATACTGTTGGGGGCTCCTTTTAAATTACTGCATCAAGGTGGTGTGTCAGAGAGGCGATCAACCTGTGGCACTGCTGAAGGGTGTAACTAAACACTGACAGGAGCCGGTGGGCGCCAACAGGAGCTAATAGCTAACCCTAACCCTAACCCTAACCCATCCATACAAACAGCGAGTCACTTTAGCCTCCAAAATCCGACACTCTGAAAAAGTTAAGAGTTTCAGGGTGAAGCGTGTTGTCTGCCATCACGTTCAAACAGCAGCTCAGAAGCTTCGTTTTTGGATGGAGGAGGTTCATTTCCCGCTGTCAGTCAGTCACTGAGATGTTTTTGTTTTGCTAATTAGGAGTAACACACTGAAAAATGCAGAGAACTGCCAAGTGAAACGTTTTCCAGAAATGCACCTGCTAACGCTCAAAGTGAGAGGAATAAAATACATCAGAGATCACTAATCCTTAGCACATACGTGCAGAGACATTTACAGTCATGAATACTTTTATGTTGTTTTATTAACTGGGATGTTAAAAAACGTGAGACATGTCCTTTAAGAACAGTGTCTACTCCATGAAGATTTGCCATAGAGTGCCGGTCAGGTTCTGCCCTGTCCAGGGTTCATGTCTGGGGTTGTTCCCCGTTTACGTCTATGTTTTCTCATTGCTCTACTGTTTTATTTTTCTCTTGATTGTACTGTAGTCACTTAAGTCATAGTTTGGTTCTGTTTATCTCGTTTCTTTGGTAATACTTTTGTCACTGGTTTTATTTTCTGTTTGTCAGTTATTTCCTTTTCATCATACTTTAGTCATGGGTCTAGCTTCCATCAAGCCATTGTTTTCACCATTGTTTAATCATTAGTTTTATCACTCGTTTGTTTTTCTTTTGTCATATGTTGAATTATCTGTTTATTATTACTTTTGTCACATGTGAGTTCTGTTTTAGTTTTGTCTTAGCATTTATTTTCTTGTTGATCCCCTTTTCAGTTCTTGCATTTGGCACTTTTACACAGAACATAACAAATGATCCCAGAACTCAGTTCTCATGCAGCGTTTAACTCAGAACAAAGATTTTTTTGTTTTTTTATCTCAAAACTAGACATTTACCTACACTGAAACAAGAGAGAAGTTGAACCAATGTAAATGAATTGTTTCAATTGGTAACATCTAAATTAATTAAGTTGTTTGAACTTAAGTTTGAAAGTTAGAGTTGACCTAACTAAGTTCAAACAACTTAATTAATTCAGGTGCTACCAATTGAAACAACTTAAGTTTTTTTTTTTTTCAGTGTAGAACTCTGAACTTTTATTCAGAACTGGCTTTTCATCTCTGAATCATTTGGCACTCAGAATTCAACTAACTTTTAACTCACACATCCGCATTTTAATATGACACTTGACATTTTAACTTGTACCTAAGATTTAATTAAAAGAAACACCACTGCTTTTACTATGTATCACTGTTAAGGGTTCTCCACAATGACTTCAAACATGGTGGCCAATAATGTTTGAATTTTGACATTTTCTCTTGAATTTCATAGGAAAATACTAGAATTGTAGATTTTCAAAGTGTTTTTTTTACTAATTTACCACCATGCTATAGTTTAATGTGGTAGAGAACCTACTGTCTGGCTTATAACACCATAGGATGCATATGGCAGATCATGTAGGCATATATCCAAATTTGGTTTACAGTAATACCCATAAATCCACACACTCGTTTCTAGGCTCAACTAGCACCAAATCAAAAGGTCACCAACAGTGTATAAGACTTCACTTTGCTTACATGGCATCACAAGACGCAAGAGTCCTTTCGCATAGTTACATAATATACATTAAGTGTATCTCTGAAACAATCCCACTCACATTTCTGCAGCATAGAACAGTCCAGTAGGAGCTTTATTTTTGGTCCTTACAACCTCGTTTTATCTGGGTGGTCTTCTCCGATCGCTTTCTCTGTGTTTGGCCTGGCTTCTTACCCCCAGAATGAGAGTTGAGCACCACAAGTCTATTGCTTGAAGTAACAAATCCACTCTTTTCTCTCCTTGGTGCCAGGAAACACTTCATGCACTTTAGTTACTGGTCTAACCATAAAATACCATCTTTATTTATAAAGCACTTTACTACGATGTTACAGCAATGAAGCGTGGCTCTCAGTTGGTCACAAAATAGACGTTTCGGCACACCTCTGGCTCTTGTGCCTAATTCGAGCTGTGAGAAGAGGATCTGGAGGGGGAGTCGGGTTGTGGGCATTCTTCTGGCGTGGCGTGCCCTGCCCAGCGGAGGCGATGTCAGGCCATTGTGGTCTCGATGCTATAGAGAAATTGGCTCGGAGAAGCAGATTCATTGAAGACACGATCTTGCCATTTGATCTTCAGGATTGCATGAATTTTCTGCTGTTGGAAATGCTCCAGCCTTTTTATATCACTCGTATACAGGACCCACAACTCAGAACCATCGAGGAGGGTGGAAAGAACGATGGCTCGGAATACCATGATTTTAGTCTGGAGACTGAGATTGTGGTTCAGAAACACCTGTTTGGAGAGCTTCCCAAATGCTGCATGTGTGGCACGAATCATGTTATCAATGTCTTTGTGCACAGTGCAGTCATTAGAGAGGTAGCTTTCTAGGTAGGGGAAGGCTTCCACGGTCTCAAGGACTTAACCATGGAGTCGTACGTTGCTGGTGTCTGGAGGGGGATGGCCCGGAACTCCCTGCACAAGGATCTTGGTCTTTCCAGTGTTGAAGGTAAGCCCAAAGTGAGAGTAGGCACCATCAAAGAGATCTACAATGGTCTGGAGCACAGCGACTGTGTCCACAGAGGTCGCACTGTCATCAGCGTACTGTAGCTCCCGTACTATGACCAGCATGGTGAGTTGGCGGGCACGAAAGCACCCAGTGTTGAAGAGACCTCCATCCATTCAGCAGCAAAGTTGGATGCCAGGGGCCATAACAGGATGTTCGTGGATCATGGGCCCAAGGTAGAGAGAGAAGAGGATGGGTGCCAGAACGCACCCCTGCTTCAGACCAGTGGTGATAGGGAAGGACTTAGTATAGTATAATACTATATAGTGCTCATATCCTAAGGCCAGGGTAAGTCCAACAAGAGCTCTTCTTACATCCTGCTGCTGGGCAAGTACAAGAATGAGTAAGTAAGTAAGTAAGTAAATTTTATTTATATAGCACTTTTCACAGATAAAAATCACAAAGTGCTTCACAATGAAAAGATAACATATCACAACTATATAAAACAATAGAATACAACATAAAACAACTAATTAAAATCTTGTCTGAATAAAAATGTCTTCAGCTGCTTTTTAAAAGAGTCAATGGAGTCTATACAGCATAGGGACAGGGGAACAGAATCCATAGCCTTGTTGCCACTACCTGAAAGGCCTGATCCCCACGAGTTTTAAACCTCATACGTGGAACCAACAGCAACCTTTGACCTGATGATCTAAGAGCTCGGGATGAAGAATAAGGTTTCAGCAGGTCAGAGATACAGTGAGGAAAATACCTAAGTATTTGAACACCCTGCAATTTTGCAAGTTCCCCACTTAGAAATCATGGAGGGGTCTGAAATTTTCATCTTTGGTGCATGTCCACTGTGAGAGACATAATGTAAAAAAAATCCGGAAATCACAATGTATGATTTTTTTTATAATTTATTCGTATGTTACTGCTGCAAATAAGTATTTGAACACCTGTGAAAATCAATGTTAATATTTGGTACCGTAGCCTTTGTCCGCAATTAAAGAGGTCAAACGTTTCCTGTAGTTTTTCACCAGGTTTGCACACAATGCAGCAGGGATTTTGGTCCACTCCTCCATACAGATCTTCTCTAGAACTTTCAGGTTTGGAGTTTCAGCTCCATCCAAAGATTTTCTATTGAGTTCAGGTCTGGAGACTGGCCAGGCCACTCCAGGACCTTGAAATGCTTCTTACGGAGCCCCTCCTTAGTTGCCCTGGCTGTGTGTTTGGGGTCATTGTCATGCTGGAAGACCCAGCCATGACCCATCTTCAATGTTCTTACTGAGGGAAGGAGGTTGTTTGCCAAAATCTCGCAATACATGACCCCATCCATCCTCCCTTCAATATGATGCAGTCATCCTGTCCCCTTTGCAGAAGAGCACCCCCAGAGTATGATGTTTCCAACCCCATGCTTCAGGCTTGGGATGGTTTTCTTGGGGTTGTTCTCATCCTCTAAACATGGTGAGTAGAGTTGATTCCAAAAAGCTCTATTCTAGTCTCATCTGACCACATGACTTTCTCCCATGCCTCCTCTGGATCATCCAGATGATCACTGGTGAACTTCAAACGGGCCTGGACATGTGCTGGCTTGAGCAGGGAGACCTTGCTGCCCTGCAGGATTTTAAACCATGACAGCATCATGTGTTACTAATGTTATCTTTGTGACTGTGGTCCCAGCTCTCTTCAGGTCATTGACCAAGTCCTCCTGTGTAGTTCTGAGCTTTCTCAGAATCATCCTTACCCCACAAAGTGAGATCTTGCATGGAATCCAAGACCGAGGGCGATTGACAGTCATCTTGTGTTTCTTACACTTTCTAATAAATAATCATAACAGTTGTTGTCTTCTACCAAGCTGCTTGCCTGTTGTCCTGTAGTCCATCCCAGCCTTGTGCAGGTCTACAGTTTTGTCCCTGGTGTCCTTAGACAGCTCTTTGGTCTTGCTATGGTGGACAGGTTGGAGTGTGATTGAGTGTGTGAACAGGTGTCTTTTATACAGGTAACAAGTTCAAACAGGTGTAATTAATACAGGTAAAGAGTGCAGAATAAGAGGGCTTCTTAAAGAAAAAAAATAACAGGTCTGTGTGAGCCAGAATTCTTGCTGGTTGGTAGATGTTCAAATATTTATTTGCAGCAGTAATATACAAATAAATTATTCCAAAAAATCACACTGTGATTTACGGATTTTTTTTTTTTTTTTTTTAGATTATGTCTCTCACAGTGGACATACACCTAAGATGAACATTTCAGACCCCTGCATGATTTCTAAGTGGGAGAACTTGCAAAACCACAGGGTGTTCAAATACTTATTTTCCTCACTGTATACTGAGGAGCTTCACCATGTAAGGCCTTAACAGTTAAAACTAAAATTTTAAAATGAAACCTAAAATTTACTGGCAACCAATGAAGAGAAACCAAAACTGGAGTGGTATGGGATTTTCTATTGGTGCCAGTTAAAAGCCTTGCCGCTGCATTACTGAAACAAGTAAAAAGACCATTACAATAATCCAAACAAGAAGAGATAAAAGCATAAATAATAATCTCAAATTCAACCTTTGACACCAGTAATCTGAGTTTTGAAATATTCCTTAAATGATAAAAACAATCTCAAACCAGCTGTTTGGAATGATGCTCAAGGGACATTGAACTGTCAAAAATGGCACCTAAATTTCTAAGGCTCAACTGAACAGTAAAGCCTAAGAACTGATAAGCCACCTAATTTCTGAAAACATATGATCAGGAGCAATAATCAATGTTTCTGTTTTATAACTATTTAACTGGAGGAAATTGTTGTTTAACCATTGCTTGATCTCTGTCAGGCAATTATTTAAACTAGACAACTTATAAAACTCAAAGGCTCTGAAAGAACAATATAACTGAATGTCATCAGCATAGAAATTATGAGAAATGTTATTGTAACATCTTGTAATTTGGCCAAAAGGGAATATATACAATAAAAAGAGAACTGACCCCAGAACAGATCCCTGAGACACCCCACAAGGCAATATTGTTGTTTCAGACATCACTTGATTCATATAAACAGTAAAGGATCTCTCAGATGAATATGATATAAATCATTTTAAAACAACACCAGTAATCCCAAACAGATCCCTAAGCCTGTTTATCATGATACTGTGATCAACAGTATCAAAAGCAGAGGTGAGATCTAGTAAAAAAAGAACTGTATACTCTCCGGAGTCTGCTGCCATCAAAATGTCACTAGACACTAAGTAAAGCGGTTTCAGTGGAGTGCAATTTGCAAAAACCAGACTGAAAAATGTCCATAACACAGTTATCCTCCAAGAAAGAGTTGTGTTGTTACTGTTTTTTCCAAAATCTTTGACACAAAAGGTAATTTGGATATTGACCTGTAACTATTTGGAAGAGATGGATCCAAATATGGTTTCTTTAAAATTGGCTCAACAACAGCTTGTTTAAAAAAGCTGGGAAATAAACTGGTATAAAGAGAAGTATTAATCATCTCCACTATACAAGGGCCAATGGAGTCAAATGAATGAACAAAGGAGTAGGAAGGACATTAAGAGGGCTTGAAGTCGGTTTCATAAGGCCAAGCATGAACCTCAAGCTTGGAAGCCTTCCATAAGCATTCTAACTTGCGACAATATTTTCTAAAATTCCGAATAGTTTCGTTTATCCAAGGACAGCAATTTGAACATTAGACAATGCTCTGTTTTAGAGGTGCCACTATGTCTATGTCTCCTTGATTTTTGCTGTCTTCCTTCTTCATTCCAGTCTTGTTCTCCAGAAACTTAAGTGTGTTCTGCTTGCAATACCTTGTGCACGTCACCAAGGTAGCTCTTGGGAAGCAAAGCTTTAGGGCCTTTTTCAATGCCTGCTCACCATCTGATCCAGTGATGAGTCAGGCCATATTTACTCTAATCACTTCTGCTGACAAGTGGGGAAAAAAGTAATGGAAGCTGGCAATATCAGAATTCCATGCAGAAAGACTGAGCCACGGTCTACACCAAAAATAATTGTTTCTTCTCGATCGCAACACATCTGCTTGACGGTCTTGATGACTTCATCATTGTACAGGATGACACTTGGCACCTTCCCTTTGCCATGAATAACTGCCTGTGATGCTACTTGCAAGACACAGTCTGCAAAGTTGTTCATATGACCTGAAGTAATTCTCTCTCCTTTTGTCTGTGTATTTTCTATTCTTGACTTGTCTGATGTTTCATGGAGCTTCAAATATCTTGTCAGAAATCATCTCGTTGTACACCTGCATTGGTTTGCGGTGTTTGACCATGTCACCCACTTTTTCCAGGACTCCAGCTGGTGTTCTAATATACAGTTGTACTCCAATCTTTTGTACATTGCCACAGGGCTCTGCTCCTGAATATTGCCCTTTGTACTCAACTATGGTAATAGATGGTGGAGAAACATCTTGGTCGTCTGTAGGCACCTCCCCTAATGACTTTAGGGGAGGTGATGGTCTAGTGGTTAAGGCGTTGGGCTTGAGACAAGAAGGTTCTCGGTTCAAATCCCAGCGTGATTGGAAAATCACTAAGGGCCCTTGGGCAAGGTCTTCAAATCCCTATTGCTCCCGGTGTGTAGTGAGCGCCTTGTATGGCAGCACCCTGACATCAGGGTGAATGTGAAGCATTATTTGCAAAGCACTTTGAGCGTCTGATGCAGATGGAAAAGCGCTATATAAATGCAGTCCATTTATTTTATTTTTAGGCAAATGTTCAATCCAGCTCACACATCTGGAATAGGAATCACTTGCTTTTGGAACTGAATCATTTCTGCGTAGTACAAGAACCTGCTCTGCTGCAGGCTTAGTGGTACATCCTCTGACCTCCCCTTCAACTTCCTGTAATCGCAATAGTGCCCACATTTCATAACACACGAGACCTGCCTTCCCGTCTAGTTTCCCAAGAATAAGGACTTTGGTGTTGTTCCTCTCTTGGACAGCAATGCACCATAGTCATCAGGAAATGGACGTCATCCTGACGTCTTTTGATGTTTCTTCTCGTTAACAAAGTACACATCTGATTTCTGCCCAGTGCTCTGAATGTCAGTGAGGAAATTCAATCAAGTGTGGGTAAACAGCGGGAGTAACTATAAGCGTCTTAGGATAGCAAAATGCTTTGTCACCTGAGTGATGTGTATGAATGGATGAACGAGATTCCCACTGTCCCTACCCACTATCTAGCAAAAACACAGCCAAGGGTACAGGCTTGGCAAAATCAGCAGGGAAAGAAGACCCTGTTGAGCTAGTGTGTGATGTCACAATATTCTTATCACATCACAATACAATAGTTACCTTTTCTGTTAACAAGTGGAAGCTACGTCTTGCTCAAATTTGGGTACTTTTGGTTGTAACCTTATAATTTACCTTAAACGTTACCTTTGCCTTGTTTTGTGTAATTTTTTTTTTCAGCACAACCTCACCTGTGTGAATTTACACATTGTCTTTCATTCTGACATACTATATATTAACTGAATGAACCTAAATTCACACAAAAACAAAATACAAATAGAAAAAACAATGGTTTAACAAACCATTTTTATCACTTAGAATGCAAATACAAAGTGTACATTTCAAAAACAAATGTAGCAAACAAAGTTATATACAACTATTTACATTAAAATGCAAGAAATGTTTCAGGTGTTTAATATTTATAAAGGAAAATCATGAAAACTATCAGGGGTGCCCCAACCTTTGCATACAACTGTATTAATATGTATATGCTGCAGACATGAATGAGCAAAGCTCTTCAGTATATCACCATGTCTTGTAGGTCCTTCGGACTTTATTTTCAGTAAATGCTTCTGGGCAGCATTAGCATGGCTAGAAAACTTCATGCAATTTACACACTAAATAGTCACTGACTGGCCTCATGTGCTGTCAACGCAAACGCTGCCTCCCACTTTCATGTTCCCAGATTCAATGACGATCCAACATTTAGCATTTCCTGTTTCTTTCTTTCTTTTAATATTTATTTCATTCATTTAAAAGAAAAAGAACAGAAAAACAGAAATAAAGCATCACAAAACACCAGAATGAAAAGGAGCAGAGAGAACAAGTCTTATGTTTTCTGCCCCTTTTTACAATACAATCTTTCAATATCAAGCGTCATTATTCAACATTATTTAACAGATTGCATTTCTTTAACTTGTCACATACCACTGACTTATTTCATAATTATGACCATTATTTAATAGATTACATCTCTAACAGGTTACATTTTAAACTTAAGACATTTTAAACATTATTAACAGATTACCTTTTTTTGACTTTCTTACAGCCCACTGACTTATTTCATAGTTTCATACTTACTTAATACATCTAGTTTAATACGTTTTTTTAAATAATTTAAGCAACCTTAATTCTTTAATTTCTTTGTTGAGATTGTTCCATAATTTTACACCATTTACTGCAATACTCCGTTCCTTTACTTTGGTTCTAAATCTTGTTTTTTTTAAAGACTTCTATTCCTTTCAATTTATAACTACTTACTCTTTTTTCAAACATATTTTGAATGTTTGTTGGTATTTTTATTAGCTTGGTACATTGTAATATTTTCAAATCGACTAAATCATATACTTAATGAACAATGGATTAGATGGATCTCTAAAACCACTGTTGCTAATCACTTTTACAGCTCTTTTCTGCAGAATAAATAAAGGTTGTATATGTTGATCCCCAAATTTCTACACAATAAGTTAAATATGGGACAATCAATGAATTGTACAATGTTAATAAACCATAACTATTTAATGAATATTTTACTTTATGCAAAACCGCAATGGCTTTCGCTATTTTTCCTTTTATGTAATTTATGTGTGACTTCCATGTAAGATCTTCATCAATCATGACTCATAAAAAATTTGTTTCTTTTACCCTTTGTATATGCATTCCATCTATTTGTAATGACCTTTTTTTTTTTTTTGCTCTGTCATTAAACAATATGAAATTTGTCTTATTAATATTTAGTGACAATCTGCTTATATCAAACCAATGTTTAACTTTTTCCAACTCTGTATTTATCACTTGTGCTACTTCCTGTATATCTAATCCAGAGTAAAACAGCATTGTATCATCAGCAAATAAAATGCTGCCAAGCACATTGGATACATTAACAAAATCATTGATATACAAAATAAACAGTTTAGGTCCAAGTACCGATCATTGTGGTACTCCATAAATAATGTTACACAATTCTGATTTGGTATTATTTATCTGAACAAACTGTCTTCTATTTTCTAAGTAGCTTTTTACCCACTGATGTGCAATACCTCTTATTCCATATTGTTGTAACTTGTGAAGCAATCTTGAGTGGTCTATAACATCAAAAGCCTTTTTCAGATCGATAAAAATACTTACAAAATAATCATTTTCTATTGTTGTTGATATTTTCTCTATTAATTCCATAATTGCCACAGCTGTTGAATGTTTTGTTCTAAATCCATACTGAGCATTATTTAAAATATGATGTTTCTCAATGAATTTATCCAGTTTTCTCACAAAAACTTTTTCCATAATTTTAGAAAACTGTGGAAGCAATGATACTGGCCTGTAATTAGAAAAATTATGTTTGTCTCCATTTTTATATAATGGGACTACCTTGGCAATTTTCATTTCATCTGGAAAAATTCCTGTTGACAGAGACAGATTACAAATATAAGTAAATGGTTCAATAACAATTTCTATTATACTTTATACAGTCATGTCTAAATCTTCATGGTCAGTTGATCTTTTGCTTAGTTTTTTTTTTTTTTTTTTTTTTTTACAATATTTCATCTTTTTCCACATTGTCCAGGAAAATACTATTGACCGTATTTACAAGTGTATGTAATTTATCTTCTACTACTGGTTTATTTCCCACCAGACTTGATCCTACATTTGAAAAATAATTATTAAACCCATTTGCAACTTCTTTTAGGTCATATATCTCTTTATTTTCCTTGACAAATTAGGAAAAGTTGCTTTCGCTCCATCACTTTCAATCAAGTTTGTGTCTACTGTGTACTGAATTCCCACAAGATCTCCTCTTTTTAAATTTTTTTTTTAAATTGAGACAAAAAGTTTCACAAAACCCTTACAGAAGACAAATATAGCAGCGCAAAAACAGCATAATGGAAAACAGGTAAATATCCGCTGCTGTAGCTCCAGGAAGTATTCAACATTTGGCACATCCTGTTTCAGTGTCAACTTGCCATTGAATTCCTGCAAGATCTCCTCTATGGTTGATCCAGTAAGTGTGCAACATTTAACATTTCCCGTTTCACCATAGACTCAAAATTTGGCACTTCCTGTTTGTGACGCAGTGTATCATGAGCAAGCTTTGCACCACTTCCCCTCCTATGAGTTCATTAAGAGGGGCGTTAATGGTAAACTACTAGTGAAGCCAACACCAATCTGAGATTCAAAAGCCACCATTAAAAAAACAATTTACCTATTACAGCAGTAATCAGGGATATTTTGGACTGTGTACATGGAGAATGTTGACTTCCATGGGAATTTAAGTGTTATTCATGTGTAGTTAAAAGGAATTAGGCTTCCTATCGGCTCTTGTTGGCTCCCACCAGTTCACCTGTGTTTTGTTGCACTGTTGCTGAGGTGTTTTGGAAGTCCAGGTTGTGTTGATAGCAGCCTTCAGCTCATCTGTGTTGTTGGGTCTGATGTTTCATCATCTTCCTCTTGAGGATAGATGATCTATGTGGACAGTAATATCATGGTCAGCAAAGCAGTTACTCGTATTTTTGGCACTGTGGGCAGGCGCCACATTCTGCTGGAAAAGGAAATCAGCATCTTCATAAAGGTTGCCAGCATATGAAAGCATCAAGTGCTGTAAAATCTGGTTGACTTTGGACTTGATAAAGCACAGAGGCCCAACACCATGCAGGTGTGATGACTACACATTAAATCATATGATAAAGTAACTTGTTTCTCTCTCCACTCGTCCTCCAGACTCTATCCTTGATTTCTAAATTAAGTGAAAGATTTGCTTTCATCTCAAGAGGACTTTAGACCACTGAACAACAATCCAGTACTTTTCTCCTTAATCCAGGTAAGACACTTCTGACAGTGGCTTAACCCAAGGAATCAGACACTTTTCAGACACAGCTCATTTCCTGGACACGTCTGTGTGCGGTGGCTCTTGATGCACCGACTCCAGCCTCAGTCCACTCTTTATCAAGTTCTCAAATCAGTTGTGCTTGACAGTCTTCTCAAAGCTGCAGTCATCCGTTCCTTTTGCAGATTTTCCAACCACACTTCTTACCCTCCTAGTCAGGTTTCCGTTCAGGAGTGACCTCGCCTGGCTGACACTCCTTGTGGAAGGTGCCAATAAGTCTCTTCTGAACAACTGTCAATTAAGTCTTCATCATGATTGTGGTTGTGGCTACTGAACCAAACTCAAGAGTCACAGTATTTATAATACAGAAATGGTATACTAATATTCAGAGATGCATTTTTTTTTTTTTTAATTATAGGCTGTAATTATAAAATTTTAGGGAAGCAAAGATACACTCACTCCACAATACAGTGTTTATCATGATACACCTATCACAGCTTAATCCATAATTATGCAGAAAGTAATCTGTGGCAAATGTTTTAACTTGAAAGAAAAAATTCTGAAATATAAATTACAATCCTTGCCCCCCCCATACATTTTATGAATTATGTATCAAAATACTCATGAAATATTATTTGATACAGATTCCATGACACAATTACTGATAAAAACTCAAACTTTTTTTTATTTTAAGATGCACCTGTGGAAAGTTGAATCATTTCTTAAAGATAAGAATTTACATGCTCACATTTCATGATTTACTTCACAAAGTACTCATGCTGTCATATTTCTAGAGGATCATTTAGTCGGTTTGTACACAGAAAGCAGTTGGTTGAATTTTGAAGACTCAAAACTTCTATTGGGGCAAAACTGAGCTTCACGACAGCACACGGCAAACTGAGTGAACTGGAATATTAAATGGAATAAAAACCTACTGTGTTATCGGAGGAAAATACAGTCCAACAGCTTTTAATATGCAACTCTGGCAAAATGGAAAACACACATTGCTTCAAGAATTCACATTAAACAGCAATATTCAATCATTTTGTTTTTTTTTTAGAAAAAAAACAAAGTAAAACAAAACAAAAATATCCCAAAGTAGACTATAAGTTAACATCGAGTAAACTGCCTCTTTGGTTCTGAGTTATCAACAGAATAACTAACCTACTGCTGCCACCTTGTGTCCTTAAAATTAAACTGTGGCAGATTGGTCAAATTTTAGTCAATCACAGGGATCACATTCATGTTGCCAACTGTTCCAGAAAGAGAGAAATATAAAGTCAGTGCCTCATAACATTTAACAGAACTACGAGCAACTCAGACATCCTTACTTTTTTCTTTATGCAGTGATAAACTGACAACCTCTTGTTTATACCTTCACATTTAATCAATCCATTAACTGCTGCAGGCAATTTAAGTAAAATCACTCATGTTTAAAAACAGAGTGAAATAAGCTTGGCCATGAAAATTACATATTTATTAATAAAGTCAGTTAACCTACTGCACAATAATATAAATAAATAAGTTCCTATTTAACCATCTACAGCCAGATGTGCAGATGGTTTTGATTCAAGTCCTTCTTGAGGAAACTTCTCAGAGGTCTATGGTTATCCTGAATAGTAAGACTGGTCAACGAAAACACTGGAATTTTATGCAACAAAAAATAAGTAATTTTTAAACTCCACTGCTGCCACAGTTAGTGAATCTTATAAAACAGAGAAAATAAAAAGGTGCTCAACTATGTTTGAACAAAACATGTGCAAGTTAAAAATGTGTGAAGTGAAACATGAGCACAAACTTCTGTTTTATCACATTAACGTGTGCAGTGACAGTTTAGCAGCAGTTTTAAGAAACATGAAGCTCGTCTCAGCTTGTTACAGTGCAACATATTAAACATTTTGCATTCCAGTCATTTGCGTTTGGCATCAATTAGACATAAATATTTCAGTGCAACAGTCTTTTCTCTTTGCTGGATATTTGGATGATTTTATTGAGCATGAAAGCTGTTTTAAATAAAGTCATCCAGAGCGTCGAACACCACCTGTACTAAAACAAAGGAATTGAAATCATATTCAACTGTCCTCATACCCAGTGAAGTGTAGGGGGAGGACAGGGGAGAAAGAAAGGAGAGAGAGGAAAAAAACCTTCTCAAACCAACATACTTGTATTTGTCCTTTTTACTAACAGAAGCATTTGGGCTCACTGGTCTTAAAAGCAGTACGATGTCACTACGGCGCCTTTTCAGACAGCCAATTAAATGGAGAAAAAAAAGAAGCTGATTTTATATATATATATATATATATATATATATATATATATATATATATATATATATATATATATATATATATATATATATATATATATATATATATATATATATATAGACACACACTACCAACATTTGACTGGTACACTGACAGGGT
Source organism: Thalassophryne amazonica (assembly GCF_902500255.1). Lineage (NCBI taxonomy): Eukaryota > Metazoa > Chordata > Actinopteri > Batrachoidiformes > Batrachoididae > Thalassophryne > Thalassophryne amazonica. The sequence goes on along the minus strand of NC_047120.1, from coordinate 26,409,933 downwards.
TTTTCCTCTATATTGTCAATATACGAGGTCTATTAGAAAAGTATCCGACCTTATTATTTTTTTCAAAAACCATATGGATTTGAATCACGTGTGATTACATCAGACATGCTTGAACCCTCGTGGGCATGCGAGAGTTTTTTCACGCCTGTCGGTTACGTCATTCGCCTGTGGGCAGTCTTTGAGTGAGGAGTCGCCCACCCTCTCGTCGATTTTTTCATTGTTTAGGAATGGCTCAGAGACTGCTGCTTTGTTTGATCAAAGTTTTTTTCAAAACTGTAAGGCACAACTGAGTGGACACCATTCAATAAATTCAGCTGGTTTTCGGTAAAAAATTTTAACGGCTGATGAGAGATTTTGGTCTGGTAGTGTCGCCGTAAGGACGGCCCACGGTGCCTGACGGCGATCTGCGCTTCGAGGCGGCGTCGTCTCGCCGTTTCAAGTTGAAAACTTCCACATTTCAGGCTCTGTTGACCCAGGAAGTCGTCAGAGAACAGAGAACTTTCAGAAGAAGTCGGCATGAGGAGTTTATTCAGACATTCCATTGTTAACGGACATTTTGTAATGAAAGAACATGCGGGCAGAGTCGCATGTCGGGCCGGACCCGACCGCGGGGGGGTCGCGACAGGAAAAACACCTCCGTTGGAAACCTTAACGGGCAAGTTGGAACATGCCCAAGCTGTTAAACAATTTCTCAGTTACTCACTTGTTGAAAGCCATCAAAAACCATTTTACAAATGGTTTTCAACACGGAGGTGTTTTTCCTGTCGCGGCGCACAGATTCGCCAAGTCGTCACGGAAACTGCTCGGCGAATTTGCGCGCACGTCTTTCATTAAAAAATGTCGTTAAACAGTGGAACGTCCGCATAAAGTCCTCATGCCGGCCTTTTCTGAATCTTCTCTGTTCTCTCACGACGTCCTGGGTGAATTAAGCCTTAAATTAGGATGTTTTCAGGTCGAATCAGGCCGACGACGGCACCTGGAAGCGCTGCGTGACGTCCCGCTCCGTGGGAAGTCCTTACAGCGACAGAAACACCCCATAATCTCTCATCAGCCGTTAAGCTTTTCACCGAAAACCAGCTAAATTTCTTGAATAGTGTCCACTCGGATATTCCTCACAGGTCCAGAAAAATTTTTTAATAAAGCAACGCGCGCCGTCTCGACCAGCGTGTGAAACAAAGGAATTCAGCCGAGAGGGCGGGACCACATCTCACTCAAGGCCTGCCCACAGGGAAATGACGTCACCGACATGCGTGAAAAAAAGTCACGCATGCGCACGAGGGTTCAAGCATGATTGGTGTAATCGCACGTCATTCAAATCCATGTTTTTTTTTTTTTAAATAAAAAGGTACGTATATGCATGTGTGAAAGTTCATGTACCATTATTCCTTTAAATAATTACTTAGTGTCAAAAGCAATCATATACTTTGAATGGTTCAAGTGATCATTAAGACTGTCAAACGAGAAAAGTGAGCAGATGATCTTTGACCATTCAATGTGCAGATTATTTTGCCAGAATGTCAGAATGGTTGTCATGTTTGGCTAATCGCAGATGTGTACTTTTGATTAATGGTTCAGCCTTGAAGAAGAGCATTGTAACTGGAACACGGTTCAAGGGCTGGACATTGTTATGGAAAGCTTAGGAGACTGAGGGCTCAAAAGCCATAACAGTTTTCATATCAATGTGAGACCAGACTTTGTGTCTTTCCATTGTTTTGTGATATTGTCACTCCTATACGTTGTATGTAACGATATTCAATAAAAAGGAGAGGCAAATGGGCAGGACCTTTAGGACAGACGACAGTCCTTTCTGAAGGAGCTTCTCGCTGGTCCTCTCCTGTACAGGACAAAGAAATTCAGTGTCTCTTGCGTGATCATTTCTGTGTGAGTAGTTGTTCTTTTCAGGTCCAACTCTGAACAACTGACATACACATACATTTTTACCTCTTCCAAAAAACTGTCACCAACTGTGTCTTTATTGCTGATCATGTAAGGTGTATTCAAACTGTGATGGATTGCATAATCTGATTAGTAACACACTGAAGTAATTTCTCCAGTGGCAAAAAAAAGGTCTAAAATTAGATTTTGTCCACTCATTCTGGTACAGTGATGAAAGTGGACCATGGAGGGGGGGGGGGGGGGGGGGGGGGGGGGGGGAGTGAAAATTTTTGGTGAGGGCCAAAGGCCCGAAGCCCCTGGTGGGGGGGTTCTCCCCCAGAAAAATTTGAGATCTCAGATGCATTCTGGTGCATTTTCAGGTCTATTTACCCACCAAAAACAAAATCTCCAAAAAAAAATGTAATTTTTTGTTGGGTCAGGTCAATTTTTCCACCCCAGTCTTTTCAAACAACTTGTATTGTGTTCCCAGCCTTTAATAAAAAAAAAAACAAAAAAAAAAAAAACCACATACATTGTGGTTCAGAAAACTACACTGTAAAAGAAATGACAATTCAAAGAACTCAAAAATATTAACTCTCAGTATCAATAGGAGTATTTATTGCACATTAATGCATCGGTTTGTTCAGACTTTACTCACTTCTGAGTTTTCCTAGTTTTGGCAGGAGCTTTAGAGCTATTGATTATCTCCGTTTTCAAATTCTTGGCTACCTTAAACTCTTTACAAATATGTTTTTAATTCAACATTAATTTCTGATTACTGTACATTTTAAAGCTGAACTTTTCTTACATTAGAAAACTATTTTTACACCAATAAAATAGCATGACAAGTCATGTGTAATGTAACGGTAGATTCTTTCAGCAAATTATGTTTCTGATGTGGGTCAAGAAATATATTTCTTAAAATATAAAGAAATATGAACAGCATTACTCGATGGTTAAAAACTTATTTCAAGTTAAGACTTATCTTGTAGTTACAGCAGTAACAATAAAAACTTGGTAGCTTTGTAAAAAATAAAAATACAAATCTTTCAAGCACTCAGCTCGACACATCCTGCAGTTAAAACCTAACTTAGATGATAAACTTAAGCAGATGACTAACACCACGCATTATTTTCACTCACCTCAGACAAATTTTTGTCTTTTGCTCAAACTCTTAATCTTGTGGTTTTGACCCTCCACTTAATGTATGATTACCGAAGGAAAAACGCAGCTCATGACTTTTAATGTCCACAACAAAGTAAACCGTTAGAAAACCAACAGCGCAGTCCACGAAAAATATGACTGTGTAAACTCAAGCTCAAAACAAATGAACCCTTCTTCTTCTTTGGAAATTATTGGCGGCGTGCAAACCAGCACACTGCATTACCGCCACCAACTGTTTGGGCATGAAACAGTAATGAACTGAATGAATGGACTCTGGCACATGTTGCCAAAAATAACCCAGAAACGTTCACCGCGTGAGTAAAAACCCTGATTTCCAGCCATTTCCTGAAAACTTTCATCACTGTGATAGAATGAGTGGACAACTACCGCATGCGGGTGTGCACCTGGACATGAACATATAATGCACAAATAAAACTAACGTCTATCGGACGTCCCCAGCAATCTACGATTATGCACAGGATAAAACGGGCATCAGCTGACGGGAAATGCATTTAATGCATGAGAAAATGATTTGTACAGGACAAAAACACACCCTTTTGTTCCCGCTGCTCATACGTTTGTTCCTGCTGCTCATACGTTTCCTCAGTCTGTCAGTGTGACTAATCCTCAACATTCATAAGTTACAACAATTAACTCAAATATTTTGATACTTAATTAGTTCTTCTGACACATTTTATTTCAATAATCATTTTTTGATTTCAGCTTCTTATATGTGAATATTTTCTGGTTTTACTGCTTCCCACCCATCAGGCAGTAAACTAAGTATCTTTGGGCTGTGGACCATGAGACATTTGAAGGAGTCATCTTTGGCTCTGGATAACACAAGTGATATTTTTCACCATTTTATGGCCTTAACAACTAGTTTGAAAAGTAATTTGTTTATCAAAATCGATGATAAATTGTATAGTTGCAGCTTTATCCGTAAGTAAATATTCATTTTGCCAAAATAATGCAAAGGATCAAAGTTACACTCAAGAAGCGCATTAGTTTGACAGAGACCAGATTTACAGTATTTCCAGTAATTCACTTTATTATTAAATACCAAAAAGAACAATCTTGCTTTCATCAGTCCACAAAATGTTGCACCATTTCTCTTTTGGCCAGTCAATGAGTTCTTTAGCATGCAGGTTTTTCCCCACAGTGGGACTTTATGGGGGGCTTCTTGCCCATAGTTTGGCTTCAAGTATTCGTCTTCTAATCGTTACAGTGCTCACAGGTAACTTTAGACCTTCTTTGATCACACTGGAGCTGATCATTGGCTGAGTCTGTTCTTTGGTCCATTTGAATGGTGGTTTTCAGGTTTATTCCACATCTTTTAGGTTTTGGTGCAAGATCATTTTAGTTGAGCAGCCCATCATTTTATGCAGCACTTCTTTATATGTTTTCACCTCTCCAATCAACTTTTAATCACAGGACGCTGTTCTTCTGAACAATGTCTGGAACGACCCTTTTAACTCAGGTTTTCAGAGAGAAATCCACTACAACCAGCATGTACATTCGCTGCCTCTGTCCTTGAATAAGGTCCACCTGTTTGACACCTGGTTTTTTTTCCACAGAAAGAAAAAAAATGCAGACACTGCTTTTTTTTGAACAGCCTAATATTACATTTTCTTCACTTTCTATAAATTAATAACAAATTTGATACATTTTTACCTCCGCCAAGGAGGTTATGTTTTCGGTTGGGTATGTTTGTTTGTTTGTCTGTCTGTCAGCAGGATAACTCAAAAAGTTTTGAACAAATTTTGATGAAATTTTGTGGAGTGGTTGGAAATGACAAGAGGAACAAGTGCTTAAATTTTAGTGGTGATCTGGATCATGATGCTAATGCGTTAGCCTGTCTATGGCATTTTCAATGTTAAAAGTTAGCATTAAGCAGTTGCAGCTGTCATCACGTTCAGGTGCATTTGTTTTCAAATTGTAATATTTCTTAAATTTATTTTTGTTTATATATTAATAATCTAATGATTATTATATACAATTTTAGAGAAACAGACAAAAAGAAATAGATCACTGTGCCAAGGAGGGAATCTCTTTAGGGTCAGTGACCCTATGGCCTTGTTTAGAGAAGTGTTTCATAAATGTTAAAAAAAAATCATATATTTGCAGTTTACTTGAATAATAATTTGAATTTTGTCTCATTTGTTTTTGTCTATAAGCACATGCAATATCAATATCAGTGCTCAGATGACAGTAGCTTCTGGGAAAGGTGCAAGTTGCAATAAACTGTGATGCCAAGCGCTACGGATACATGCTATCCAGTCACAGCAGATGAAACTTTTACTACTGAGCAAACATCACTTTTTTAGGTTCAATGATTCCACAGCGTGTAGATGTAATGGCGTCAGTGACCCCATGGCCGTGGCGGAGGTTTGCACTCTGAGTGCTTCTAGTTCTTCACGTTTTTATTTGGAATGGAATGGAAATGAAAGAAATTATAAGGATTTTGAGCTTTACTCACTTTTTTAAAAACACACTACTATTATTTTGAACACAACTGTAAATAGTTATTATTAATAACGAACGTTATTTTTCAGTATACATGTTGCATTCCCAAGCTTGGAAAAAACCTGTGACTTGTATGCCAAAAAATAGGGTAATGTAATTTTTACATTAATGTGGCAATTACTGTGGTACAAGCAATTAAATGTACTTTGTAAATATAATATTCACTGCCATTTCCCCACATAAAGCACAGATCATCTATTCCAGCAGTTATGATTTATTTATTTATTTTAAATGGTACTCTATCCCGTCTGAACAGTTTATGCTATATATACTTTCAGTGGTGGGCACAGTTCAGCTAATCCGATAAGATAATTATCAAAGCTAATGTTTTTGCTAGGAGGTTAGCTTTTCACATAAGTTTTAAAACTATCATCGGACCAATTATCTTCCGATAAATTTCAGTGCGATAACATTTGTTTGTTTGTTTTTCTGTTTTGTTTTGTTTTTTGCTGGTAAAGTGAGCAAAGTTTAACAGTCAAAAACGTTTGTAAACCCCTAAAATCAAACATTTTAGTCCGTCTGTTGTGTGTTTATGGCAGACTGACTGACTGTCGCTTGCTGATGACATCATCATTAAGCACAAAACGTGATTACCCGGTCTACACAGGAAGCATTGTGGGTAGTGTAGCTCAGGTTCACTTTGGACGTTACAGTGAGCATTATCATCCACTCGACACAAAAACAAAACGGACTAATTTTAACATTTTATTTTATTTCTTTGTGGCTGATGGTATAATTTAATCGCCAAAACTTGGTGGAGGAGAGGAGCTCTCACGGTGCAGCTGTGTACAGAGGGACTTTTCTTCACCGTTTAGACACCGTTTTGGATTAAAAAAAGGACGCTTTATGTGGATTATTTCTTCAGATGAATCCCACTAAAACTAATAGGTAAGAATTCAAATTTACTACGTGTCTTTTACTCTGCCAATCAATGCATTAATGGATACATTTTGGTTGTTTAAGCCGCAGGGTTCAAAGTGTGTGAAAAAAAGCAGCAGCTTTTCATTCATACTTCCAATACTGTGTTTTACTGCTTTTGAAAGATGACAGTGTTTGGGGTTTGATTTTTTTTTATTAAATCATTTTTGATGCATTCTTATGTGTTTGTGATCCTTGAATTTACCCAGCAGCAAAAAGTGAAAGTGAAACTGGTTTATCAGAAGGCAACAGTGTAATCTGATGTGGCCACGTCCGAATCAATACTAAAAGGTATCGGTTATCTGTAATAAAGATCAATTGTTTAGCAGTTTATCGGTTTAGCGTCATAAAATAACTTTTCAGTTATCAGATTAATGGTTATCAAAGCTAACTTTTTGGTTAGCTGTGCCCACCACTGTATACTTTAAAGTAATTTCAGAATGTCGTGTAGTCTGATTATTCATGTTTGTTTATCTGTTGTTATAGTGCAAAAACACAACCAGTCAACACTTTGGAAATACTTTCCCAGTGAGAAAGTCCAAACTTTTGACTGCTACTGTATATCATGAAGCCAAATTTATACAATATTTATACACAGGTATTGTTTACGGCACAAGTTACCACAATGATCTTAACCTGGTTAAGAGAGCTGCATTTGTTTACCAGAAAAACCACGGCTTTAGGCTTAACAAAGCAATCTTGATATAAATGTGAGAGCTTTACGGCTCATGTTTTACTCACCCGTGTGAGCGTCTTGGACAGACTGTGGTTTGGCTATATTTGTGCATTCAATATGGGCCCCATCACCATCACATCGGGATAGTAACCCACTGGTAATGGCGGGTCTACGTCTACCAACACATTATGCTGTCGTAACACTTCCAGGCTCCAGTCAGTCACGTAGCTGCAGTGTTTCACCTTCAGGCACCGCAGCTTGGGGCAGTACTCTGCCAGAGTCCTGTGAGCACAGCATGCGGAGCATCTTACAGGTGGCAAGAGAAACCATCACAGGTGAGGTGGTGCATATGAAAGATTGGGCCAGTTGGCACAGAATATGACTCTAAACTTATTGGATTAGAGGGCAAAGATGTGATATGACACGGTACCTGATGGCCTGGTTACCAACCCTCAGGCAACTTGAAATGTCCAACCTCTCCAGATTCCTGCAGTTCTTGGCCATTTCTTCCACAGACTCATCAGTGACGTTGCCATTGGATGCTAGAGAGACAGATTTGAGGTTCTGATGCTTCATGGCCAAATAACAGATGGTATCAGAGTCAACCTGCCTGCAGGCGGTGAGGTCAAGTGTCAGCAGATCCCTGCAGCGGTGAATGAAGGTGCGCAGGGACAGGTTGTCCACCCACTCGCAGTGGGCCAGGCTGACATGTTGCAGGTGGTCGCAGTTCAAGGCCATGGCGATCAGGGTGTGGTGGGTGAGCTTACTGCAGCCGGCCATCACCAGCCTGCGCAGGTGGTGATTCTGACTGATTACGGGCAGCACGTCCCCATCAGTCAGCCAGTGGGAACAGTTCTCAAGTGACAGGTTCTGGAGGACTTCGTTGTCTTTTAATATGTAGCAAAATGCTTCCTTGGAAATTTTTGTTTTCGTCTGAAAAAGACACAGCAGATATCAGACTGAATGGAAATGAACTACCTCAGTAAATACAGTTAAGCAGCATTTGAGACGTTTGACACCAGGAGATATTCAATCAATGTTTATGAACCCGGTGCTCAAAAGAAAGTACAAATATATATATATTTTTGCATGTTTTGTTTTTTTGAAATTAAAGTGCGAATGTGAATTCATGCTTAGCTACATTCCCAGAAAACGGTGTGAAATTATGTTTCTAAACTTACTCTACAGTTTTTGGAGACTATTAAGAGAGCAGAATCAAATTGGATGAAACTGCTTTTAAGTTGAGCTTCACAGTTCAGCCTGTTCTGAACCAAGCTGGTTCAGAAGCACCAGTCACCATGGACATTTAACTCAGATTCCTGTTCGCCATAATGATGGAACTCAAGTCTCACAGAAGTTTGAGCAAGATTTCTGGCTCTCACAGACCTGTAACTTCTTCTTTAAGAAGTTCTTCTGTCCTCCACCTGACCTGTTGGAACTCATTATGTGTATAAAAGACACCTGTCCACAGCCTCAAACAGTCAGACTCCAAACTCAACCATGGCCAAGACCAAAGAGCTGTCGAAGGACACCAGGACGAAAATAGTAGATGTGCACCAGGCTGGGAAGAGTGAATCTACAATAGTCAAGCAGGTTGGTGTGAATAAATCAACTGTGGGAGCAATCGTAAGAAAAATGGAAGACACACAAGACCATTGATAATCTCCCTCGATCTGGGGCTCCACGTAACAAGTCATTCTGTGGGGTCAAAATGATCATGAGAATGGTGAGCAAAAATCCCAGAACTACACGGAGGGACCTGCTGAATGACCTGCAAAGAGCTGGGACCAAAGTAACAAAGGCTACACACTATGCAGAGAGGGACTCAAATCCTGAAGCGCAAGGCGGGTCCCCCTGCTGAAGCCAGTACGTGTCCAGGCCCGTCTGAAGTTTGCCAGAGAGCATATGGATGATCCAGAAGAGGATTGGAAGAATATCATGTGGTCAGATGAAACCAAAATAGAACATTTTGGTAAAAACTCAACTTGTCGTGTTTGGAGGAAGAAGAATGCTGAGTTGCATTCCAAGAATACCATATCTACTGTGAAGCATGGGGGTGGAAACATCATGCTTTGGGACTGTTTTTCTGCAAAGGAGACAAGACAACTGATCTGTGTTAAGGGAAGAATGGACGTGGCCATGTATCGTGAGATTTTAAGCCAAAACCTCCTTCCATCAGTAAGAGCATTGAAGATGCAACGTGGCTGGGTCTTCTAGCATGACAATGATCCCAAACACATCAGTAGGGCAATGAAGGAGTGGCTCCGTAAAAAGCATTTCAAGGTCCTGGAGTGGCCAAGCCAGTCTCCAAACCTCAACCCCATAGAAAATTTGTGGAGGAAGTTGAAAGTCCGTGTTGCCCAATGACAGCCCCAAAACATCACTGCTCCAGAGGAGATGTACACGGACGAATGGGCCAAAATACCAGCTGCAGTGTGTAGACGTACAGGAAACATTTGACCACTGTCATTGCCAACAAAGATTATGTTACAAAGTATTGAGTTGAACTTTTGTTATTGACCAAATACTTATGTTCCACCATAATTTACAAATAAGTTCTTTAAAAAAAAAATTCTACAATGTGATTTCGTGGATTTTTTTTTTTCTCATTTTGTCTCTCTCAGTTGAAGTGTACCTATGTTGAAAATTACAGACCTCTCTCATCTTTCTAAGTAGAACTTGCACAATCAGGGACTGACTAAATACTTTTTACCCCACTGTACATATTTATAATAATGTTCGTTATTAACTTTAATGAATTTTGTGTACTCTCCTGTGGGATTGTGGATGAGAACTCAGTAGAGTCTCACCTTTTTTCATGGTCCCGTCGTGGCTTCCATAACGAAATGAGTAACATTTTCATGACACTTTTTTTTCCCCACTGATGTCAGGATTACGGGCGTGACCAGCTATGTGGCCATCTCGGCAGCACTGGTGAGTAAACAATAGATAGTGGAAGTGCATATTCAACTCTGATTTAACTCTCTCTGGGGCTGGGGAAAAAATGTCATGGATCGTTGAGGACAAATGGAACACTAATGCTAACTAATCAGCGCATCCACAGCACATGGATTATCTTAGCTGTTCTTCCACATTAATGTTTCCTGCTGCTCTGCAACACATGCAGGCAAAATAAGAATTGAATACGTCATTTTTCTGAGTTAATATATTTCTAAAGGTGCTATTAACATGAAATGTTAACCAGATGTCAGTAACAATCTAAGTAATCCATAAAAGCAAAGAAACTAAAACAAATAACAGAAATTAAGTTGTGTGCAATAATGTGAAATGACAGTAAAAAAAAAAAGTATTGAATATTGAAGAAAGGGAGGTGCAAAAAGACATGGAAAGTCAAGACACCAGCTGAAATCTATCAGTAACTAGAAAGGAATCCTGCCCCTTGTCAGTGCAAATTAATATCAGATGGTTCAGTCCCAACTGATGGCCTATAAAAACGTACCTCGTTACCAAGGAGCCACACAAGAAACATCTCATGGTGGATAAAAGCAAAGAGCTCTCTCAAGAGCTTCACAACATTATTGTTGCAAAACATACGAATGGCACTGGTTACAGAAGGATTTCTAAACTTCTGAATGTTCCAGTGAGCACTGTGGGGCCATAATCCGGAAGTGGAAAGAACATCATTTCACCATAAAACGGCCACGACCAGGTGCTCCTCACAAGATTTCTGACCGAGTGAAAATTATTACTAGAAAAGTTGTCCAGGAGCCAAGACCACTTGTGGAGACCTTCAAAAAAACCTGGAATTAGCAGGTACAATTTTTTCAAAGAAACCCATTAGTAATGCACTCAGCCACCATGGCTTGTATGCACGCTCACCATGCAAGACTCCATTGCTGAAGAAGCAGCATGTTGAAGCTAGTTTAAAGTTTGACATGCCAGTAAAAGACTGGGAGAACATAGCCTGGTCAGATGAGACCAAAATTTAACTCTTTGGATGCCATAATCAGTGATGCAAGTGGGCCATGGGGGGAAAGAATAAAAAACTGAAAATTTCTGGTAAGGGCCAAAAGCCCGAAGCCCCTGGTGGGGGGTCTGGGGGTTCTCCCCCCCAAAACAATTTGAGATCTCAGATGTATTCTGGTTCATTTTCTGGTCAAATTTACCCACCAAAAAAAAAAATCTCCAAAAAATTAAGATTTTTTTTTTTTTTTGTTGGGTCAATTTTTCCACCCCAGTCTTTTCACACAACTTGTACTGTGCTACCTTTAACCCTCTGAGGTTTGAACAGTTCACTCGCCTGGCATAAATGCATAAAAAATATGCATATAAAAAATATAAAAATATATAAAATATAAAAATGCATATAAAAAATATGAAATAGCGCTGTGCTATTTTCTTTGATTACTTGATGGCTAAAAAACTTTAAATAAAAAAAATTGAAGTTATGTAAAGTTAAGACTTTTCTTGTAGTTACAGCAGTAACAATAAAAACTGTGAAGCTTTATTTGGTAAAAATAAAGACTCAAACACTCAGCTCGACAGTGAATGATTCTACAGCTGAAAAGCTAATTTAGTTGATAAACCTCAGCAGAGCACTAACGTCATGTATTATTTTCACTCACTCACCTCAGACAAATTTTTGTCCATTGCTCAAACTCAATCTTGTGGTTTTTTAGCAGCTGAAAGCGTCACCTGTTAGCTCCACTTAATGTATGATTACTGGAGGAAAAAGGCAGCTCATGACTTAATGTCCACAACAAAGTAAACCGTTAGAAAAACAACAGCGCAGTCCACAAAAATATGACTTTATAATCTCTTAAAGCCCATAACAAATTAACCCTTCTTCTTTGGAAATTATTGGCGGCTTGCAAACCAAAACAGTACATTACCGCCACCAACTGTTTGGGCATGGAACTGAAATGAACTGAATGAATGGACTCTGACGTAAGTTGTCAAAAATAACCCGGAAATGTTCACCATGTGAGTAAAAACCCTGATTTCTGGTTGACCTGACTTGAATCCAAGAGAAAAATCTATGGGGAAAAAAGAGATCCAAATTCATAGAAGAGGTCCACAGAACCTTCAAGATTTGAAGACTGTTTGTGTGGAAGAATGGGCCAAAATCACACCTGAGCAATGGATGTGACCAGTTTCTCCACACAGGAGGCGTCTTGAAGCCTCATTACCAACAAATGCTTTTGTACGAAGTATTAAATAAATTTCAGAAAGTAGGTTCACTACTTTTTCCCTGTCATTTGGCATTATTACACACAACTTAATTTCTGTACTTATTTGGTTTGTTTGTCTCTGTGGATTAATTGGATTGTTAAGTGACATCTGGTGAAAATTTAATGTCAATCGTACCTTTAGAAATATATTTACTGAGGAAAAAGGTGATGTGTTCAATACCTGTTTCACCCATGATATAAATTAAATACTTTTTATACCAACGTTAGCTTGCTTTAATAAATGTCATTGTTAAATCTCAAATGTGGAAGTTTAGTTTGCTCTATTGAGCTTTAACAATCACTAACAGCTTCTGCTCTGATAGGTTCAAAACAGCTTAAATATGTTTGATTCGTGTTTTTCATTCAGATTTTATTATTCAATGGACAAATTTACAAATGAAATGGTCTCGGATCCAATAAGATTATTAAAGAGGTCATTAAAGAGATCATATTGTGCAAAATTATCTTTTATGTTCTCGCAGAGTTTTTCAACAAGCTTCACCCTGATTCCTTATCACCTTCAGCGATCTATAGTAACGCAGGTCCATCTCTGTGCGACCGGTTGTGGCAGCAGACAACAATAAGTCACCGGGACAGCATCTGAACACTAAGAATAGATGTTGGTATAAACAGAAGGGATAGCGGAGTATCGACTTTGTGACATCACGTGAAAACACTCCATTCCATGTGTCACAACAACGTCACGTTTGGTTTGTTCCGCATCAAGTGACTTCACTGGTGTGAAAACACACAGATGGTGTCTTGTTATACTATAGAGATACAGTGTATAAATTTGCAAGTGTTATTTGCTGTTGAACTGAAACAGTGGCTACAATGGAAAAAAATGGCATCAAGTTCAACTGTGCACTACTTAAACAATCCACCCCGGCTTGCCTGTTTCCACGCCAGTCTGGCTTGTGCCCGGATGTGCAGCTGACAGAATTGCACATATCAACAAGTGGAGAGGAATCGCTAATGGGTTAAAGCGGACTTTAACACAGTGCCCTCTGGTGACCGTTTTTGGTCAATGAAAATGTCGCTGGACTCTGTACAAATAAATGTAATTTGGTCACTTTTCAAAGGAGTCAGACTCATCAATAAAGTCAATTTAATGTACAATGGTTCATTTGAGGTCAGATTGGTGTATAAATTTTATCGTTCCAGGCAAAGATAGCTATTAGCTGGCTGATAAAGAAGCAAGCTAGAGATAAAACCAAACCAGCTGATTTCAATTGGGCATTGCAGTTTCATTTGAGGCTGGGCGTTAAAGGGTTAAAATATGATGCATATAACGCAATAATCACACATCCAGGGACAGCCCTCATCTGCCTCCATCGGAAACATGGCACTTTCTTTGACTTATTGGGCAAATTACACCGCAAACAAAGTGAAAAGGCAAAGAAAAAGTGATGTGGTAAAAAGCGGACATGCATTGCGGTTTGTTTATGACCCAGAGCTCAAACATGTTGCGGAGGTTGTGCAGGCGAGAGACCGCAGGTACTCTGTCAAGATGTGTAAGTTAAAACTTATGGCCCCTTCACACATAGTGCAAAATGTGGACGACGTGTGGACGAAAACGGCAAAACAGCTCGAAAGTAGCGCACCACGAAACATCGCGCCGAAGAGCAGGCGTGCACGACGCCAGCACGACGGTTCGTGCACGCAATGGTGTCTGTCGAGCAGGAACAGCAGCTTATGCTGCTGCAGCTGCTCACATTGCATTCCACGGGATTCGCTGCACCACATCGCACTGCTGATTTGGAGGAAGATGAAATAAAAAAATCAGCTGTATAATTTGTGAATATCACTGGGTTGATATAAATAATACATAAAGGGGGACGCAATACAGAATCCTGCGGTTAAATAACCATGGTTTAAAAACAAAAAAAACACAACATTCATGGGATTTGAACCCACGCATCCTAATTACCAGATGGCAACTCTACCACTGCACCAAAATCACTGTCTTGTAAACAGAGCGTGAAATGGTTAAAAACAACAAGCAGACTTCTCAAAAAAAGCGCTGTGATAACTGACCAAACAGCGTTTGCTACAGTGTATTTCTGCCGATATGTGACTGAAAGTGGTGCATTTGTCGTATAGTTGGACTGTCATATGGTCCTGTGGTGTGCAGTTCGCATCCTGTCAGAGAGACGTGACGTTCAGATCGCCTGCTGCATGTCCATATAAGCTGACACTCCGGTCCAGCTGGACCTGTCAGTGTGTGCGCTCTCCAGGCCGTCGCAAGCGATGTTTTTATGTTGTCGATGTGAGTACAGCAAGTGCACACACACGCGCGTCTGTCAACACACGGTGCATGTTCTGCAGCTCTGATGTCCAGGTCCAGAGATGTCAACAACTGCCACGCCCCTGTCCGTTCAGTGCACAGACCAAAGTGTCCCTCTGTGATCAGATGAGATGTGCGGGGAGCGTGCGCAACACACACACACACACACACACACACACACACACACACACAAACGTTGTAGGGGGAGCTGACAGCATGCCACAGCTTGGCAACTCCACAGTCGTGGGGAACTTAGATAAATTTCACTCCCTATACGACAGTGATTGTCTGCAGTCTTTGGTCGGACCAAGAGTGCGACTGGCCACACATTTTCTAAATGTCATGCAAGCGGTGTTAGATGTTCATACGTATCACCTGGAATTTGTCCGACACCTGCTTTGAGAGGGTGCGATGTGTTCACACATCACACACACTGCCCTTCAGGCACTTGTGTCCACAAATAGTTGTAGCAACAGGTGTATGAGGCGTTAGAGGCAGAGAAGAAAGTACACGGTTTGCACACAATTCCTGCCTCAAGCGCACTAATGCCTGGTTCACACGACAGGATTTTAAAATTATCTGTAGGTTTCCAAAACCTGAGAGACCGCACACATGGAGATTAAAAAAAAAAGAAAAATCATAGATCTGACAGGTTTGGTCGTACAGCGTGTGGTGTGCAGCCACACAGTGAAGTCAACACACCACACACGAACAGATTTCACACACAAGCATTCCCAGGTCAGAGGGGGAATCTCGCAAAATCTCTTGAGATTAAACGTGATTTCAGAGTAAACAGATGGAGATAGTTTGTGGACTATTTAAAACACAGGGAAAAAAAATGACAAAAAGAAAAGGCGTTCTTTAAAGGAGTGGAGACAGCGGGACCACAGGACTTTCTGTTAAGTCAGAACAGCCGTTTAGATTTTATTTTCCGCTCCATACGTCTGTCACCTCGCTTTCTGATTGGCTACATGTCACATTCAGCAGGCTGCATGCTCGTTTGTTGGAGGATACAACACACACTGCGATATCGGGCCAACATGTTGAATATTCCCGATTTGCGATCGGAACGCCCCTGACGTCCTTCCGAGCAGATCAGAGCGCTCTTAACACACCAGACACGGCAGGAATATCTGATAAGATTATTGCATCATCAAAATTGTCGGGGCGTCCTTAAGATTGTCAGAAGGCGAAGATCAGGTCCGACATCGACCCATTTACCTTGCCGTGTGAACCAGGCTTTAATGTGCACTTCATCCAAACTTCGCACTATGTGTAAAGGGGCCTTCAGCAACACGACCCCTCCCATTTGCCTCGTCTCCCCTTCAGATGGTGTTGTTTGCACAGGCTGTCCCCGGAAGTGGTCAAATCCCACAATATCACACAGGGGTTCAAACAAGACCTGCGCTGCCATACAGACAAGCAATATAGCCCGAGTGTGTTTTCATCAGACGGCAAGTCGAGGAAATACGAATTCTCGCCTTCGGATTCGCAACTTTGCCAGAAGTGACGTGTACCCGCACTGTCCCATATAAAGGGTTTTCATGTGACGTATCGGTCATGTCATTTTGTGTCCCGCGGCCATTCTGGATTACAACGTGGTGGCCGCTGTGATATGCTACGTGCATTTGGCGAACAACTGCAGAAGCTTCAATCATGGTCAACTTTTGTGCTGTCGTCGGTTGTTCAAACAGAGGTGATAAAAATGAGGCAGGTCGATCATTTTACAGGCTACCAGCAGTTATTGTGCATCAAGCAGTCGAGTGTTACGAGCTTTCTAAGCGAAACTGAGATCTGGCTCAACAGATCTGAAGGAAGCTTTAATATGGCCAGAACCAAGCAGACCGCCCTGAAGAGCGCTCCAGCTACCGGCGGTGTGAAGAAACCTCACCGTTACAGGCCAGCCACCGTGGCGCTGAGAGAAATCCACCGAGCAGCTGATCCGCAAGCTGCCTTTCCAGCGCCTGGTGAGAGAAATCGCTCAGGACTTCAAGACCGACCTCTGCTTTCAAAGCTCCACTGTGATGCTATGCAGGAGATCGGCGAGGCTGACCTGGTCGGCAGCTTCCTCCATGGTGTACAATGGCGAAGTGGAAAACACCAAATTCAAAATATCGCAGTGTGGCACTGTCGGCCAGTTCGTTACATCACCACTAAATTCACTATCTGGTATAAGATACGGATCCACTGAACCAACTGCTACACATCTATCGAGATAAATAGCTTTATCTAGAGTGTTTAAAGCATCGTAATAACCGTACATTCTCTCCATTTTTCTATCACGTGCCAGCCTCCGTGTAATCCAGAATGGAGAACGCACCTGTCCTGCAGCAAATCGGTCACGTGACTGAAAACCCTCTATTATGCAAACTGACTTTTTCCCAAACCGAGTGCTGTAGTATAACCAGTAGAGGTGGGCAATACCGGGAATTTTGGTATTGATCTGATACCAAGTAAATACAGGCCCTGTATCACCGGTATTGATACCGATACTTTTTCATATTTAAGCTTCACAGATGCAAAGGATCCAAAAGACCTAGGATAGAATTTCACCCAGCATTGTACGTGACAACAAAATACTATATCACAATCAACATTTTTGTTTAAAAAATATCACTCAATACAACTTAAAACAAAATCTCCTGAGGTAGCTGACAAACCACAATACAAGGGTGCGCTGCTCTGTGTTGTGTGATACAGCGCAGTGCTGCTCTTACAGACAGAGAGTAGACTTTGATTAATCTGCGTGCGCAGCAGTCAGTGCGTGCGGGAGAGAAAAAAAACCTGAGCATCGATCTTTTTGCACGAGGATCGTTCAATATCAATACCAGCGTTGGTATCGATATTATCGATATTAGGATCAATCCGCCCACCTCTAAAAACCAGCAGGGGACCTTTGATGTGTGAAGTGAATTTGATGACACTACACCTTCATATAAACGGATACACTGCACTCACGATTAAAAGGTGCCAAACATAAATGAAAACTGTAAAAGAAAAATGTCTGCACACTTAAATCCTTATGTACATTTAATAGCCAAGCTTTCAGTCGAAAGACCTTCCTCAGGGCTCAGTCACAAATGGAACATACAACACACATATTAATTAAGACTCATTAGGTGTTCAGTAACACCTGCACCGATGAGTTGTACTCCAAGTGTAATGGGAGTTGTAGTTCTTCCCGTTCTCATAATTCCTCTACCCAAGGTAGCTAGGCATTAAATCTACACCAATAAAAAAAATTACCCTCCACAAAAAACAATATATTTACATGTCAGCACACATACATACAAGCAGTTTAAGTTCAAGAAGAACTACAACTCCCATTACACTTGGACTACAACTCAGCGGTGCAGGTGTTAACGCCTAATGAGTCTTAATTGATATGTGTGTTGTATGTTCCATTTGTGACTGAGCCCTGAGGAAGGTCTGTCGACCGAAAGCTTGACTATTAAATGTACTTAAGAATTTAAGTGTGCAGACATTTTTCTTTCACATGACACACCTAAAAACAATGAACGTTGTTAAATATTTTTCTAGTCTCCGTTCGTTTTTTGCACTTTGTAGACGATCCACGCGCTTTTGTGTCACAACTGCATTCAGATCAGTGATATCTGTCCACATCGGAGGATGGTTGATTTGGATTTAAAAAAAAATAATAAGGTTGTAGCTCGTCTACTGTTATGATTTACTGAGCCTCGAACATCTTTCCAACTTCACCGCAGTCGGACTTATTTAACGTGCCCACTATAAAATATAAGGCAGACATGCCGAAAACACACATTCCTCTCTCTGTTCACGATAATCACTTACCCCAGATATCTCAAAAGTCTTGCGCTTGGACAAACAGATCTGCATGATCTTGTAGAAATCTCTGCTAACTCTCCGCAGTCTGACAAGTTGTTGCAGAGTAAAGTAGCAAAATACATGTGGAACTAAAACATCCTCCCACGGCAAATCCAGAAGGTAACAACTGACCAACAAAAAGCAATACGTTAAAACACTGCATGCATTAAACAAACATTAACAACTAAAGTCGCTGACTCACGACTATGACTATGCTAGCTTTAGCAACTTAACTCGCGTTAACAAAGGTAACACAGTATTAGCTAAACTACATCTCTCACCGGCCTGGTGTTACAAGTTAACGATACTAACTCTCTCACTAGCTGCTGCTTCGTAAATATAACGTTCCACTTTAAAAACCTTTGCTTTGGCGCTTCCTCAGCCATTTGACGTCTGCTACAGAGTCTATGGCCATAACGGCCAATGTTGCCGTGAACGCACCACACCTCAGAGGAATGAACTGATGCTGCGTTCACGGTAGTCAGACCTATTGTTGTCCTCATCTTCACCGTGGCCGAGCCAAAAGTGCTACTGATTTTGAGTTTAAAATATGTTATTTATCATCCGCAAGTGATGAGTCAAGTGATAAACATGTTAAAAACCCTCAATCACCCAGTGTCTAAACTTTATTTGTGTTTTGGTTTTTTTTGTTTTTTTGGCGATAGTATTTGTTACAGGGGCGTAGCCAGATTTTTCTGATGGGAAGCAGGAGAACTCAACATCAGATAGGAGCTCATTGAATCAAATACAGTCCACAAATTTCCCAGTCGACAAAATGACATTTATCCAGCAGTGATTCATGTTGAAGTCTGAAGTTGAATCAACATAAAATATGTTGGATTTGAGAACTGGATAAGCATATAAATCCTAACACTGGATCAATTTAGATATTCAATAGTAAGTCCCTTCGGCTGCTCCATTGTTTTCACTTGGGGTCACCACAGCAGATCTGCATATTGATTTGGCATACGTTTTATACCAGATGCCCTTCCTGATTCTTCCATGGAGAAATGTGACGGGGTGGGGTTTGAACCAGGAACCTTCTGCACTAAAACCAAGTGCACCAACCACTTGTCCACCACCCACTACTGTAGATCTTCAATACGATATTCAAATGGCTATAATAAATGTTCAAATCAACAAGTACATCTGCTGCTTTGTGTAAATAAATGAAACCATTTCCCACAGGTTTCTGACAGAAATTAAAAATGTATCAAAACACAGATCATAAACCTAACCACTTTTTAAAATTGTATCAGTCATATTCTGACAGTCTTACATCAGGAGATCGATACTGGAGCGCTGTTGATATCACACTGCTTGACTTCAAAGCAAAATACAAAAAAAAAGAAAAGAAAGAAAAAAAACTCACAATGTCGTTGTGTCCACTTTGTTAATTCATCTAATCATTTTTCAGTCACTACCTTTGAAAGCCATCATCATTATCATCATCATCATCATCATCATCATTATTATTATTATTATTATTATTATTATTATTATTATTATTATTATTATATGAATGAGAGAAAAACAAAGAAAATTTGACCAAGAAAAACTGATTAATGATCAAGAATAGAACAGATTGTCCTTTAATTTACAAATATTTTTTAATAGTTTGTTGCTTTTTTATTTAAAAAAAAAATACTATTAAATGTCAATCATTTAAACCCTAATGCTAACACTGCGAGAAAACAGAAGATAAATTTGTGAACCCTGGCAACAACAGGGGTGGTATATGGGCTGTATTATTATTATTATTATTATTATTATTATTTTATATATAATATTGCTGTGTAATTTGTTGTGTCATACTCTTAGTTAAAAATTCTTTTTAAGTGTAACTCTTAAGTGTAACTATTCTTAAAATTAATTTTTGGAACATTCTGGAGTATAGTCTGCAGAATTACACTGAGAAGTAGCTTTCAGGTTGTTTCTTTTTTTAGCAAAATAATGAATTATTGTGAGATCAGAATCTCATTCATTTTAATCCTAAACAAGACACTTGAAAATATTTTGTAAACGCACACCTTCTGTTGCTACACTTTGGCTCCACCTAGTGGTAGTGGCGGCACACTGATGTTGTCCTGCAGCAGTCTCACAGGTGCTGCTCACTGATTGGGTTTAATTAGTTCTAATTGACTGAGGACAAACACATTTGTCTCATTTGCAGCTATTTAACCTGGTGTTTCCTGCAGCTGCTCACTCTGTATTTGGATGTTTGAGTAGGTAAGCTGACATGTTTGTTATCAAAAAATACATTAAATCATAAAGTTGTTGCGATTTGGTCTCACTGTTGCTGGAGTTGTGCTACATGATTTTAGTGGTGTTGTAAAAACTGCAGATTTGGCCTCAAGGATGTCCTTATTGTTATGTATGTGTTCCTCACCTGGGATCAGGCTTCATGACTTTTGTCACATCTCACACTGACTAATTTACTACATGCACAGTACACACCCTGACAACTGACTTGTACTTGAAAAACTTTAATACAGGATTTGGTAGCTGATTTATGTTGAGCCCATGAGCCAAGCTTTTTTTTTTTTTTTTAAAGCTGTGTAAAACTTGAGTTTATTGGCGGAATGGGAATGTAGCATTAATAATGAGCTGTTGACTGGTATATTATGAATTCACATGTTCTTGAATGCTTACAAAATGAGCAGGCCCCCTTATGGAGGTGGCCATCTTGATACAGTAGCCCAAAGGGGACATACTTAATCCACCTGTTGTGTTTCTTGGGTATTTTTCTGAAACTGAGGCTCATGAACTTGAATTCTTGTCAAAATGTTATGAGAAGATACTTGTCATAGTACTAAATGCTTAAATCCTAAAGTTTGGACTCTTACCTGCCATTTGTTTATACCCCTGAATCCTTTTAACCATGAGCTATGACAAATTCTGTTTTCAGTCAGTAAAAATCTGAATTATGAGCCTTTAGAACTTGTCTGTAGCTGGTTCACAGCCTCAAGTTAAACTGAGCTATTTTTACTACCTCTTGGCATGTGACATACTACTTTGAGCAGAACTTAACCTAGTTCATTCCAGTCTGTGCAGTAATTCACATATTGCCTCAAAGTCTACAACAATGACTCTTTGGATTGCTATCTCTGTATTAAATAGTTGTAGCAAATTAACTTGGCATGATTCGGCGAAATGAAACCCAGACAATTTTTTTTTTTTCTTAAAACAGGATTGAGACAGCTGAGACTTCAGCTTAGAGCCTTTTTCTGATTACAGAAGGTGCAGTGCCCTCCCAGGAGTAGCAACCATTTATGGTAGTGCAAACATATGACCGTAACTGCCGCAGGACCAGAGACTCGTTTTGGTAGGTTGGTTTATGACAAAATGCAGTCTCCTTGACTATTCGAATCCACAACTTAAAAATGGCTCCCATGCCCAAATTGGTTGGGTCCCAAATTGAGCTGGAGTGCCCAAATGAGACCAAAGCAATAAACAGCTGTCCAGTTACTTTCTTTCCCGTCACTAGGTTTAGTGATTGTTTACTCTGTAAAACCTTCCACAACTCAGATGAATGCATAAGATGGCTTTGTTTCTGGCATGAAAGTGTGGACCAACTTTAACAAAGATGTGTCCTCATTGAGCTACAACATTTTAAGTGACTGTTTTTCTGATGTGGTAAAATTTGAAGGCTTCCGTGGTTCCATTGGAAGACTTCTGGTGCTATTCTGAGTTTCTTATGACTTCGGTTTGCTACTTCAGCAGGGTGTTTGCTTTGGGTGGAGTAGGACACATTTGACTACTTCTGTGGCTTATGGTGAGCAGGACTGTAGTGAGATGTGGAAGCATAGGTTGCTGTAAAGAGCTTGTTGCAAAAACCTAATGAATCTACAAGTCTTTGTTTCTTCCTGGGGTTTGGGGGGGGCGGGAGTATAATTGTCCTTCAGCCAACTGCCACCAAGAAATCAAAATAACTCTCTCGTCAATGCCTTTGTAGACTGGATATGGCAACGGCAGCTCCCAACAGACCTCAGGCACATCATCGGGAAGAGGATAGAAGGGAACACCATTCTGAGGTCAATGATCCACCTACTGGTCCAGTGTGTTGGGAACAGGGGCCAGGGTTGTATGGAGCTAGCCAGGACCCAGGAGCTATATTCAATCCCATCTCACATAGACCTCTGGTCTACCTCCATGCTCAACCTCCACCCCCTTTCCTACCTTACCAGTGGCCCATGCCCTTCTCTTACCACCCATTTGGTGGCTTCTCAGGTGCGGGTGAGTTGAACACACAAATTTCCAAGTTTAATTTTTCCTCTTCATAATGTGTTCAGAGATCAGAGTATTTGAGCTCTGACATTTCCCCTTTCAGGCTATGGTGTTGTCATGCCCCCGTTTCCCCCTATCCCGTACATGGAGACACCCTCCTACATCCTGCCCCACCCTCGCATCCATCCATATGACTACAGACGCTTGATCCACCCTCAGATCAGTGCTGCCCCAAATCGCAGGATTCGTCCAGCTAACTTTCCAGTCCGAGAAACTGTTAGCTCTGAGGTCCAAACTGAACAAACACCTGTTAGACCTACAGGTGGTCACACTGTAGTGTCAGAGTCTGGTCATGGCACCGCCTCAAACTCTCAGTCTTCAAGTGCCAGTTCACAAAGACAAGAATTTGAGACTGTTCACCGTTATATCAGAGCAACTTCAAAACCAAAAAGGTCTAAAGAGGTCACCAGTCAGAAAAAAGCTCCTCAGGCCAGTTGTCCTAGTGAGACTTGGTCTGTGTGTTCTCCGGATAGTATGGTCCCAGTGTGTAGCTCCTCTGACCGAGAAGATGAAATAACAAACGGGCGGCGACTGTCTGTGCCTGATATACTTAGTTGGGGAGATGCCAATCAACAGATGATGGCAGTCAAAACGGCAGATGAGGTGTTCCTTCAGAATGACCAAGTGCCCTCCTGTGACACTGAGGTGGAGCATGAAAAGTCAGTTTACCAGAGACCACCTGATACCAACAATGATCAGATGGTCACTGTAGATGATGTTGGGAACATTTTAATTTCTACAGACAATGATGCACTCTTCAAAATACTCAAACTACCTCTTGCTAATCAACTTTTCTTGGATCCCTTGAAGGTAAATGAGACAGTGAATGAGCCAATCAGATCTTCCCTCCCCTCTACCGGTGAACTAATTACTGACGATCCCGAGGAAGAAAATGGAAATGATGAAACCACTGAGATCATTCTCTATCAAATGGGTTTGAGCAACAGTCAGATGAGGCAAAAACTGGATGAGTCAGTGTGGTCTGTGGAGTCATTGTCCCCATACATTCCCTCAAAGGAGTGGTTAATGCAAAATGGCCTGTTGGAACCTGACTTGAACATGATGGTGGCCAATGATACCAAAAATCATAATGTCTTTTTCACAGGTCTTAAAGACACAAGGCTGTGCCGTAGTTGTTCTTTGCCTGACAATATCTCAGAGGCTGGGTCTTTAGCAGGCTGGCATGACTGGTGTAGAAACCAGTTCCTTTTGGCTTCTGGGGAAAATGTCTTTCCCAGTTTTCCAACTGGGAATCAAAGCACAAGAAAGAAGCCAGAGACTGGCTCTGAAGGGAAGGAACAGCAGGGGCAGTCCTTCTGCAAGGCTGCCTCTGCAAAGGATTCTTTCCCTTCATCAACCCTTCCAAGTAAAGTGTGTTTAACCCCACCCGCTGAAGAGGATGTTGAAGAAAGCAGGCCTTCTGAACCGGAGGCCAGCCCAAACCAGGAGTCTTTTAATGTAACAGAAGAGCAGGAGGGTCACTGCTCTCCGGAACAAGTCGACCCTCCCCACCTGAACTCTCCAGAAGTACCAAAAAGCTCAGCCACTGTGGCACAAACTGTCCATAATGGCACCAAAGTGGAGCAGGACGATGGCATGCGTGGGGATGCAGAAGAAGTTCCACAAGAGAACAGCCACTTGTGTGTCCAGATGGATGAGAATATGGCTGAAGTGTCTTCATCAAAGGGCCATTTGGTGGATTGTGGCATCCAGTGCAGTGAGTTAAAGTGTTTCTGTGAAGAACTGAAGAATGTGGAGCCAGACAGGCACCACACCTTAAAACATTCAGGTGATAAACATGTGAAAACCTCACTTTTAACACTTAATTTCTTCAAACTTAAAGTTGATGTCTGTTTCAGACAAAGGGTGCAGTGTTGGATTCCCCACAAATTCACATGTGCAGAAAAACCATAAGAGGTTTGGTCAACAGAAGAACGGAGGTCCAGGTACTTGGTGCAAAATTAAATTCCCCCCAGTCCAGCTTTGTTCTACACCACCAGGAAGTTGTCAGTGTTATGAGTTCACTGAACTTAAAGATGTCTATAAAATGTGTGCATAGATATGTTGGTTGAAATCCACAGTGGTGCAGCTTGGCTAAAATTTCCATAACAATTAATTTTGCAATTAAAGAACCAAATCTGGCACGCATTCTAAATTAAGTAATGCACATTTTTCAGATGTGGAGGTATCCTGGAGCTGACCTCTAATGACCTACAAGGGTCAAAATTTAAAAATGTTCATATTGAAATGTATACCATATGTCTGATCATAACTATACCAAAGATATAGTTTAGACCATCCTTGACTAAATGTAGTGGAGTCACAGGGGAAAAACAGTGACAGGGGTCAAAAATGATGCAAATTATTGGTTGAGTTAATAGGGTTTTAAAAAGGAATACTTTTCATCTGCCATGCTTGGTATCATATTACAGGGTAACATGTCATAGAATCCAATGGACATCAACCTTGTTTTTCCTTTACTCTGGAGACAACAGACAATTATTCCTATTAGCAACTTAGAATGGGTGCCAAACTTCATGTTTTAGTCACTAAATGAACATTATTTAGAATGTGTGCCAAAATACACAATTATTTTGCCAATCTACTGCTCTAATATAGGGACTGATCAAATGATTTCTATTGCACTCCCTTGACTACAAATGTCTCTGCCCCATACATGGTTGCTGGCCTTACTGCTAACTAAAATTACTAACATTTGCATTTATTTGTAATAAAACATTTGATATGCCTGGGTATTTACACACCACTTTTAATAACGCTACAAAATGGGCTTAAACCATATCCTTGGCCCACACCTTCTCTCGCTGCAACCATGTCTGTAACGCAACTGTTTAGTGGGTTAACTATCTTGACTCTTCAGTTGTTAAACAGACTCCAATTTAAAAATTGAACTCCTGAAGTGCCTCAGACTGAACAAAACTCAGAAGCTGGGTACACACCTCTGAAAATATGGTACAGACTTGGCTTAAAAGTGGAATTTTAGCAGAAAGGTAGGTAGTTGTAAGTAGAATCTTAGCTTTCCATTGCTGTACTGCTTGTGCCACATTCTTGGCCTTGTATCATGAGCTGTGTGAACAAGCTGGCTGGAGTTTATTCAAAATTTACATATGTTGAAATTTGTCAAACTTAACTGTACAGAGAATGTTCTTTCCAGCTCAGTTTTTGTGCATGTAAACATTAAGGCTGAATACTTTTCTACTTCCATCTTAAATGTTTTATTGAATTCTTCCAGGTGGAAACGTGAGGAACCCACGATGCTGAATACCATCGCAACAAGGATTTTTTTTTTTTAAATGAACTTGAACTAATAAACAATGTAACATATTTTCAATAAATGTCTACAGTTTGCTAAGCTTTTGGTTTTTATGCAGTATCATGCACTTGTAATGAAAGCACCAAATTTTCAGTAGTCTTGGTATATGGCATGAAGTTAATTTTTAGATGTGGAGGCATCCTGGAGCTGACAGCTAATGACCTACAGCACTCAAATCAAAATGATCAATGAATCATTTGATCAAACAATCATTTATCTGATTGTAAAGATTCCAAAGAGGTATAGTTTGACTATCTGACTGTTATGGGGTTAAACAAAATGGTGACAGAGTTGTATTTAACTTTGTACAGGGGTCAAAAGTTTAAAAAAGGCAAATTATTGGTTTAGTTTGAAAATGAATACTTGGAAAAATTCTCATTTACTTAGAGGAATATTTTGTGGACTGAGTAAAATTGTTCTTTTTGGGTCCAAGGACCACAGACAGTTTGAGACGACCCCCCCAAACTCTGATTTCAAGCCACAGTTCAGTGAAGCATGGTGGTGCAAGCATCATGATATGGGCATGTTTCTCCTACTATGGTGTTGGGCCTATGTATCGCATACCAGGTATCATGGATCAGTTTGGATATGTCAAAATACTTAAGGTCATGTTGCCTTATGCTGAAGAGGACATGCCCTTGAAATGGGTTTCAACAAGACAATGACCCAAGCACACTAGTAAACGAGCAAAATCTTTGTTTCAAACCAACAAAATTAATGCCTTGCAGATGTGAAGAAATCATGAAAAACTAGTTATACAACTAAATACTGATTCACAGGATTGCTAAAAAAGGAGTTTGAACATAATAGTTTTGAGTTTGTAGCGTCAACAACAGATGCTATTATTGTGAACACCGTCTCTTCTACTTTTTTTTTACACTATTAGCCCAATTTCATAGCCTTAAGTGTACATATCATGAATGCTTGGTCTTGTTGGATTTGTGAGAATCTACTGGTACCTTGTTTCCCATGTAACAAGAAATATACTCAAAACCTGGATTAATCTTTTTAGTCAGATAGCACCACTATTATTCTGAACACTACTGTATAAGGCCAGAGGGGTATAACAGAACTTCAGTGGAGCATGCGTGAATCGGTCACACTTTATGCTCTTGATAAATTCAACAAACTCACCCCACCCAATGTCATTTGAATGAAGCATCTCGAGGCTGCATCTTGAGTTACAATATTAGACTGATCAGGTTTCACAGACTACATTTGCTGAACAGTATTTACGGTTGTGACTTGCACAAAATTTGCAATTTGTGAATCAGAACAGCATTTATTCGCCAAGAATACAATGAATTTGACTCGTTTGAACTGTCCTCTGTATAAATATACACTAAATGCACCATATAAGTGTACAAAGCAGAAGTTGTAGATGAGGTATATGACATAAGTTTTTTGGCAGGTTATGTTCATCAGTGTGATGGGCTGTGAGAAGAAACTGGTCCTCTGTCTGGTTGTTTTGGCGTACAGAGCTCTGTGACGTTGAGCAGAAGGGAGGAGTTTAAACAGTGTGTCCAGGGTGGGAGGGGTCTGCAGAGAGGTTACCTAGTGTGCCTAGAGAGTGGCAACATGAATCAAAATCAGTCACTTGACTCATGGTGCCATGTTGGGTTCAAAATAGCATTTGCTGTTAATGTGTCTGCATGTAAATCCAGCTATTGTATTTATTTACTGAAAATGCCAGGTTGTTGTGCATTTGGATGCACAAATAGACACAAGGGCTTCAAGAGGTACAGATTCCCTTCACATCTGAACAGAAGAAAAATTTGGGAAAAAGTCAGCCGTGTGGGATAGAAGCCGACATCATCAAAACTTTGAGAGGTAAATTTATTGTTCAGTCTGATGTACCGTAAAACTCACCGAAACCGTCATTATATAAACCGGATATTCAGTCATCGTACAAAAAAAAGCCCCAAAGTTTTTGTATTTTCCATGTAATAAACATAATGGCTTTTGTACAACAGATTTTTCGCTCACATCGGATAAAATGTCCCGCCCGATCGCAATGTATATCCATTAAACCCCCTTGCATGTGGGACCAGAGTCATTTCCGTGATTAAAAGCCCGACCGTTTATTTTTTCACACCGTGCTCAGACTCAGAGCAGCCTGTAGCATGCTGTTCAGTGTGATTTGGCACTTTGCTGCTTTCAATCCATCATATTATAATTACAAATGGATCAGAAGAGTTCACAACTTGACAGCACAAAGTCGATAAAGGAAAATCAACAGCTTACCTTTATTTGGAGGTGATGACCGTAGAAAGAAAAGCTTGAGGGTCAAATTAGTCCAGAACAAAGCATAATCCAATAATCCAGAGACGGAGAACTTTAAACTGTCACGCATGTCACTGCACGACAAGGAGTTAGAGAGCTGCAGCTGCATAAATCAGGCTTTAAATTAATTAAATTAGAAATTGTAAATTTGATAGCTTAACTATTTTTATATTTATTTTAATAGCACCTGAACCTGGACGTGTTGCTGTATGTGATTAAATGATTTTTAAAAAATCTTGAAAACATTACAGGTTCATTCAGTAGTTCAGCGCAGTTGGAACCAAAACAGCGCCATGTTCTGAGTTGCCGCCATTCTCTCTGTCTAGGCCCACTAGTTACCAGCTCGCTTCCTGGACCGGTATGAGTCCTGGATGGAAGGCAGGCTGGCTCCAATGAATTTTTTTTTTTTTTTTTTCTGCAGACCTGACACCTCATTGGGGAGGTGATGGTCTAGTGGTTAAGGCGTTGGGCTTGAAACCAGAACATCCTTGGTTCAAGTTCCAGCCTGACTGGAAAATCACTAAGGGCCCTTGGGCAAGATCTTTAATCCCCTATTGCTCCCGGTGTGTAGTGAGTGCCTTGTATGGCAGCACCCTCACATCAGGGTGAATTCGAGGCATTATTGTAAAGCACTTTGAGCATCTGATGCAGATGGAAAATCGCTATATAAATGCAGTCCATTTACCATTTACCACTGAACTCTGTGCCTGTCGTGTTTGAAGGCAGAGGGAAACCAGAGATGGAGGTGCACAGGACAGACTGGTTTGATGGATGTGTAGAAGATGGTGAGCAGTTCCTGGGGCAGGTTGAACTTCCTGAGCTGTCTGAGGAAGTACATCCTCTGCTGTGCCTTTTTCCTGATGGAGTCTATGTGGGAGGTCCATTCAGATCCTGGGAGATGATGGATCCCAGGAACTGGAAAGTGTCCACATAGACACAGTGTTGTTGAGGATAGTGTTTGTTATAGTTGTTTTTGGTTGCATCAAGAATGCGGTCATGGACTTGGTGAGGAAAAAAAAATGCAGTCAGATGTATAAGACTGTGCCATGAAGAGCACAGACGCGCACGTGTGCACGATGGTACCAACACTGGTGTCTGTGTCTGGCACGAATTAATAAGACCGTGATCCTTTTGGTGTCTGTGTTGCTGAAATCAACTGTAGCGCTTTTTCTCAAAGAGGAAGAGAGACTGGTGGCTGCAGCCTGAAGGACAGCACGTGCGTGTCCCGCTGGTGGTGGTGGGTTTTAGGGAGGTTCAGAAAAAATCCCACCGGCTACGGGCCTGAACTATTGTAATACACCATCAACAAGTGATGGTACAAGAGATTAAAAACTCCATCACCCACTGTCTGCAGGTCATTTTTATTTTATTGGATTATATCGTCGTGGGGCGTAGCCAGGTTAATTTTTTTTCCCCAGATCTTTTTTCCATCATCTGGGAGCTCCTGAGATACAGTCCACACATTGTGCACTGTATCTGGCTCATAAACTGTGGACTGTTTATGGTTCAGGAGCTCTCAGTTTATTTCTATACTGTGCACAGCTGATGACAACCTCATGGAAGCCAAAAAAAAAAACAAAAAAAAATCCAGATTACAACATCATAATTATGAGATAAAAAAAAAATCATAATTATGAGATAAAAAGTCGGAATTATGATCTTAAAAAAATCATAATTCCTCGATGACATAATTAAACAAACCAAACAAAACATTAACCAAACAAAATTTACATAGTGTAGAAATATGCTTTTTATTTGTACCTTCAGTTGCTAATTTTATATGACACTATTTAGCAAAAACAGCTGCAATATATTTACTAATTTTTTGGCTGAGCCCATACGGATGCTCAGGATATAAATAGGTCCGACTGACCTGAACGCAGCATCAGTTCACTCCTCTGAGGCGTGGTGTGTTCACGTCCACCTTGGTAGTTATGGCACGACGGGTACTCAGATACTTCAGCGCGTTTTGGAGGACGAGTGAGGAAGAGACAGAACCAAGGTAAAAACACGTTATATTTAGGCACCAGCAGCTAGTGAGATAGTTAGTATCGTTAACGTGTGAATAGCACCGAGTCAGTAAAGAATTTTAGCTGCTAGTGCGGTTTTTTTTTTCTTTTTTTTTTATGGCGAGTTTTGTTTTGTTGCAATCGCATAAACAGGCAGCGACTTTAATTGCTTAACTCTTTTCTTTTTTTGTTGGTCAGTTGTTACCTTCTGGATTTGCCCTGGGAGGATGTTTTAGTTCCACATGTATTTTGCTACTTTACTCTGCAACAGCTAGTGAGTCTGCAGAGAGTTAGCAGAGATTTCTACAATCTCATGCAGATCTGTTTGTCCAAGTGCAAGACTTTTGAGATGACTCAGGTAAGTGATTACCATGAAGATTGTTTTCTTATTGCTTGCCTGATTATTATTTTTTTTTTTAAACACAACTAATAAATAAAACCTTACTGCAGTGTGACTTGTGACAATATTTTAACTGTTAATCCAAGCCAGACATGTCAGGTTCTGCCCCGGTGTCGCAGGCCGAACAGTCCCCCCCCTAAAAATTGGTCCGCCCTGCCTCCACTGCGCATGCGTCATTTCGGAGCTCAGCAGCTCATCTGAGGAGTCTCTTCACCAAGGCGATCAAATGGATTAATGGGATTATTAACTATCAGATGATGAGGTAAAACCTCTTAAATCATTCTACAGTCAGCTTTAAGCAGAAACGAGTTGATAATCTGTGATGATGGATGCATAGCTGATACACATCAGCTAGCAGCTCATGTAGCTGTCGTCCTCTGATCGCTTCCTCCGTCTCTTATGATGAAATAATTCTGAATTTATGGGGAAATGATTCTTGTACAAAAGCTTCAGATATCTGACTGGAGTGCAGTTTTAAGCAGACGAGCTGCGCTGACTCGTGCGCAGTGAAGGCAGAGCAGACCGATTTTTAGGGGGGACCGTTCGGTCGGCGACACCGGTCCTGGGTTTGTTTTGATTGTTCTACTGTTTGATTTTCATATGATTGTACTCTAGTTACTTAAGTCTTGTCTTATTTTGTTCTGATTATTTTCTGTTGATTGTTCTTAAGCCACTGAGTT
Organism: Thalassophryne amazonica; assembly: GCF_902500255.1. NCBI lineage: Eukaryota > Metazoa > Chordata > Actinopteri > Batrachoidiformes > Batrachoididae > Thalassophryne > Thalassophryne amazonica. The sequence continues at coordinate 26,378,456 of NC_047120.1, read as the reverse complement.
CTGTTCTAGTTTAATCTTATTTTCTTGTGGTTTTCCCTTTTAGGACTTTCATTTTATTTCCTAGTTTGTGTCTGTGTTCGATTTATGTTATTTGTTAGGCCTTTGGTCTTATCTATCTTTTGGCATTTTGTTATTCACTGTTGGTGTTTCTGTCACTGATTTCTCTTGCTTCTGTCTGCTTTGTTTCTGTCTCGCTCCACTTGGTTGCACCTGCCTTCACTAATCTTTCTCTTTCTTCCACACTCCCTTCCTGAATGTTCATTTCACCTGTGTCTCATTTTCAGTGATTACCACTTCTGTGTCTTTGTTATAATCCTGTTTGCCAACCTGCGTTTTTACCTTGCTATTTTTTTTTTCGGGTTACGCCTTTGTCTCTGCCCTTAAAATGAACCTTGTTGCTCTGTTTTGGACCACGCCTCCACCTCACTGGCTGCTATTGTGTACTGTACCGCTGCTTACCTTTAAAGATGGTCTTTTTATAACTCCAGCACTTGTGTCCTGTCACCTTGTGCCTGTAAGCTTGACAAGAAGCATATTTGCATTCCAAGTCCAACTTTTTTTTTTTTTTTTTTTTTTTTTTTTTTTTTTTTTTTTTCCCAGACCAAAACAAAAGTTCCTAAGGAAGCATTTTGCTCCATATTAAAAGACAACAACGTTCTTCAGAACCTGTCTCTCCAGAATTGCTCCCACTGGCTGACTGATAGGGAAGTGCTGCCCATCATCTGTCAGAATCACCACTTGCGCAGGCTGGTGATGACCGGCTGCACTAAGCTCACCCACCTCATCCTGATGGCCGTGGCCTTTAACTGCGAGCGCCTGAAGTACGTCAGCCTGGCCTACTGTGAGTGGGTGGACAACCCGTCTCTGCGCACTTTCATTGACCGCTGCAGGGATCTGAGGAAGATTGACCTCACTGCCTGCAGTCAGGTCGACCATGATACCATCTGTTATCTGGCCAAGAAGTGTCCGAAGCTGACATTGGTCTCTGTGTCATGCAATGACCATGTCACTGACGAGACTGTGGAAGAAATGGCCAAGAACTGCATTAAGCTGGAGAGGTTGGACATTTCAGGTTGCCAGAGGGTTGGTGACCAGGCCATCAGGTACTGTCATCCCCCGTGTGTGTGTGGGAGTTTCTTGACATCCTCTGCCACTGTAACCTGTTTAATATGGAGTAACATTCTGTTCCAACTTGTCCACTATCTTGCATGCAAAGCTTCACCTGTGACTGTTTCTCTTGCTGCCTGTAAGATACTCTTCTGTGCTCACAGGAGTCTGGTAACGTACTGCCCCAGACTGTGGTTCCTGAAGGTGAAACACTGCAACCATGTGACTGAGTCCGGCCTGAGAGTGTTACGGGAGTACAGTGTATTAACGGATTTAGGCCCGCATTCTCCACAGTTATATGCTGAAATCATTTGGGCACCGCACTTCATAAATTTTGAAATATAGCCAAACAACAGTCAAAGGCGCTCACACGGGTGAGTAACATGAGCCGTAAAGCTCTTTTATATCAAAATTGGTATGTTCTGCCTCAAGCCATGTCTTTTTTTAATGGGGAAATGTATGTAACTGTCTTAACCTGGTGGTTTCACTGATGAACTCATCCCATCTGCCCAAAAGTAAGTCAGTCAGTGAAATCACCTGGTGGCATGAGTGGTTGCAAAGAAAATGTGCACCCTCTTGGCCCTTTCTGGGATGTCTTTGGAACACACTGGATTACATCAAGGATTGGCTCAGTCTTGTTTGTGATGATCTTGTTATCTGTAGTGAGAGCAGGTTGATTCTTGCCTGGAGACCTGAAGCTATGCTCTGGAGAGAAAGGGAATGAAAGTCAGGAGCAAGACTGTGTGTGTGTGCATGGTGGTATAATGCAGTTACAAGGAGTAGAGGAGTCTAAATACTTGGTGGGTCAATTATCCAAAGTAATGAAGAGTGTGGTGAAAGGTGGCAGTGGTCACATTTGTGATAAAACATCTGCAAGCGTGAAGGGGAAAGTTTACAGGACAGTAAGTCCAGCTATGTTGTACAGCTTAGACGGTGGCGCTAACAAAGATAGGAGGCACACCTGAAGATGTTGGATTCTCTTTAGGAGTGATAAGGATGGAAAAATTAGGAATGAACATATGAGGGACAGCAAGGGTAGAACTGTGGAGACAAAATCAGGGGTGTGACTGATATGGTTTAGACGTGTGCAGAGGAGCGACCCAGTGTATATAGGAGAAGGATGCTGAAGATGCTTGCCTGATGCACTTTAATAATATTTAAAAAAAATACACTGCAACTTGTGATTACACTTCAGAAATAACTCATTTTATTTTGGAGCAACTGTTCATTCTCCCAGTTGACCCTTTATTTTATTAATGATTGGGTCAGATGATGGTTATTAAAACAAATTTCCCTTTGGCAAAGACTCAGCTTTAATGATTTGAACCTACCCCACATGTGGGTGAGATTTGAGTGAGTCCTCAGTCTCATATCTGAACTATTCAGATTAAAATGGGCACACAATTTTCCAAAAGTAGTGCGTAATAAGTCCACAGACATATGCCAAAGGCTGTTTTTCCTCAAAGAACTTAAATTGAGGGTCAAAAAGAAATGGTTGTTGCAAATATGAGTTGTGTGAGTGAGGCTGTGCCTAATTTGTGTCCAGATTGTCAGTGTGGCAATTACAATACGACTGGATCTCACAGGTGGGCTTTTCTGTGTGTGTGTGACGTGGTGTTTTTACTAAACCTTCCCTAACAATAATCCTCACAGACCACCCCATATTTTGTGATGGTCATGAAAATGTGGCACATTTTGTGACTGTATTGCAAACTAATGGATTAATTGACTTTTAATGATGCCATTATGAACTGGTTTGAGATTGGATTGGAAATGTGACAGGGAGAAAGGAAGACTGCTACAGGCCTGGAGCAAGGAGGAGGAACATGACACTGTCTCAATCTGGCACCAATTTCTCTGAGCTGAAGTGAACCAGAGCATAAATTTGAGTGTTAGCTGTCCAATAGTAACCAATGAGATTAGGCAGGCCAAGTCCTCTGTGGGAGATTTTAATTGCCTAAAATGTTGAAAAATGGCCTGTGTAAGAAAGCCAAAAACTAAAATGTATATTTATCTTAATAGCCTGCACACATCCAGCTATTGAAAGTTGGTCCACCTCTGTAGGGCAGATGTTGAATTTGCTTATTAAACAGCAAGAGGTTTAATAGTACAATTAAACAGTTGGTGTCAATGAAAGGCAAACATCTGAATGAAAACCATGGGAGAGTGAGATTGTCTTCTCACTTACTCAGTCAACCAGAAAGGTCCGCTGTAATGTTTTAAATCAGCATTTGTATGCTTCATTAAAGCTCTTTGAACTGCTTCTTAAACACTGGTTAACTGTATTTATTGAGGCAGCATATTTGCATGAAGTACAACATCTGGTGTGTCTTTTTCAGACTCAGAAGATTCCATGGAAGCTGTTTTTAATGACAAGGTTCTTCAGAACTTGTCTGACTAACAGACATCATCACATGCACAGACTGGTCATGACTAACAGCACAAAGCTCAACCACTGCACCCTGATCGCTGTGGCTTTGGACTTCAGGTGCTTGCCCGTGCACTCTCACTGACCGGTGATGCTTGACCTCACCCCCCTGCAGGCAGGTTGACCCTGATACAATCTGTTATCTGGCTATGAAGCATCAGAACCTCAAGTCTCTCTCTAGCAGACAGTCACAACATCACTGACGACTCTGAAAGAAGTAGCCAGAAACTGCAGGAATCTGAAGAAGTTGGGACATCTCAAGGTTTGTGACCAGGTCATCAAGTACCGTGTCGCAACACACCTGTAATCTCAGAAATTTAGAGTTTGAGTCTGTGCCAACTTGTCCAATCTTTCACACACACATCACCTGTGATAGTTTCTTTTGCCACCTTAAGATGTTCTGCTGTGTTCACAGGACTCAGGCAGAGTGTCACAAACTGTGCTACCTGAAGATAAGAAACTGCAACCGTACAACTGAGTCGAGCCTGGAAGTGTTAAAGGAGCACCAGGTAGCTGTCACACATTCGGGTGTACATTTGTGATATGATTGGTCCATAGTATACTACTGAAGATGTCCAAAGAGCAGTCTGTCAAAGACTCTCTTACAGAGGTGAATAATGTGAGCCATAACACTCACAGCTTTAGAGAAAAACTGGGATGTTAAGCAAATGTGATTTTTAACTTGGGGTACAAAATGAGCCTTAATATCAATCTAACATTCTTTACAACCCCAATTCCAGTGAAGTTGGGATGTTAAAAGTGGAAAGAATTCCACTTACAAATCTTCAACAATTAGTGTCCTTAGATCCCAAACGCTTATTGAGTGTTGTTAGGTGATGTAACACAGCGGTAAACATACCACTGTCCCAGCTTTTTTGAAACATGTTGCAGGCATCCATTTCAAAATGAGCAAATATAAAGTTTATCAGGTTGAACATCAAATATCTTATCTTTGTGGTGTATTGAATATAGGTTGAAGAGGATTTGCAAATCATTGTATTCTGTTTTTATTTACATTTTACACAACGTCCCAACTTCATTGGAATTGTATGTATCATGCCCCGATGTATCTGTATCAGCCTTTGGACTCGGGCTGATAGATAAATCAGGGCATGATACATAAACAGACATGTATTAAGATATTTATCACGTATTACAACAAAAATAAACAAGAACCATATAATTATCGTCAACCCCATTTAATAGTTAATTTACTCACTACACCAACAACATTCACAGTAGCTCTGATCTATATACCATCAAAATGGTTAAAGAATAATCATACACATGAATCGTGTAGAACGAATAACGCAGGTAATATGTAAATTATGTAATGTTCTTATGTCACTCTATAAAGTCATGCATGTCCTCTTCACTGATGTTTCATGACTTCAGTATGAGACTCAAGTTGTAAAATTCTTCCTGCTAGGGAGGCTAAAACTCTCTCACCTTGATCAGACATCACGGTTGAATGAAATGATCTGGATTCTGTATTAGGATCCTGCACTTGTCACCAGGGTAACACAAAATGGGGGTTCTTGATTGGATGAAAAGTGAAGCGATACAAAGTCTGTTCATTATTTTTGTATCAACCTGATTTTACTGCCACAGTTTTCAGGTCAGTAAAATTGATAGGACAAGTGTATGATTTATCAGCCCTATTTCTTGTATCTCATGAGGGCTGATTTATGAATATGTCAGATTTTTGTTGTAATGTGTGATAAAACCTATTTGTTATGGTACACTGGTTTAGAACCCTTACTGTTTTGTTTTCTACACCTCACTGGATGTGTGCACAGTTGAATATGATTGTGTGCTTTCTTTTATTACAGGTGGCGTTCAACCCTCTGGATGGCGTTTTTATTAAGCACGAAAGCTGTTTTAGCAATGAGGGGAAAAAAGCTTTTACAGCAAATTGTTGCAACCCAGTCTCATGTACCATGTCTTTATTTTGGTCCTCTTCAGGGCTGGGACCAGCTGAGAAAAGCTTCATGGTTTAAAAACTGCTGCTAAACATCACTGAACACCTTTTTATATATATATATATATTTATTTATTTTTTTTAAACTGAAGTGCAGTTTCAGAGCGCACCATGTTTTTGTGTTCATGTTTCACTAAAACTCCTAAAATGTTTTGCACAAATTTAACCTTCACATAGTTGATAGAAACAGTTCAACACTTTTTGTTTTCTTTTCTGATTCACTGAGTGTGGCAGCAGTAGTTTCAAAAAATTGCTTTTATACTTAACATCAGATGACCACAGATTAAGTTTCCGCAAGAAGGACTTGAATCAGAACACCTGCCCAGCTGGCTGTAGATGGTAAATGAGAGCTTCTTTATAATATTGTGCAGTGGGTGAACTGACCTTATGAATATGTAACTTTTAAGCTAAGCCTATTTTACTGTATTTTAAAGCTTGAATGATTAATTTAAATGACCTGTTGCAGTTCATGGATTGACGTGTGTGATATAAACAGGAATTGTTGTTTTTACCACTGCATTTTAAAAACTGATCTGTCTTAACTAAAGTCTGAGTTGCTCATAATTCTGTTGAATGTTATGAGGCAGTGACTTTGTTATCCAACTTCAGAAATGTTTATTCTCCAAATTGACCTCAGGGATGTACCACAATTTTAATCTGAAGAACAGGGGGCAGCAGTGGGTTTGTTATGATTCTGACCCTTTGACACAATGTTACTGTGTTAATATGCAAGACAAAACTGTTGGAAATTTTCTTTTGATTTCTAACTTTTAGATGAAGGATCAGTGTAACAGTTGATGCAATGTGTATTTTCAGTCTTGCTAAAGTTGCATATTAACTATTGCACTCTATTTTCCTCTGATTATTGCAGAAATTATTAAAATTTTTACACTTGCTATATGTACAGACAAACTACAATTGTGAATGTCAGAAAACAAAGTTTCCCTTTGGACCAAAATAAAATTGTATAAACCGTTGCAGTAACATTCCTGTGTGGCTTTGTCGCAGTGAGTAAGGGTGATTCTTTAACTACAGGCACTATTGGCCTTGTAAATATAATTTCCACCACACCATTGCCTTACAATATAAAGCGCCTTGGGGCAACTGTTTGCTGTGATTTGGGCGCTATATACATGTGCTCTGATGTCACTGTTTATCTCCATAGAAACTACCTAAACAATCTTTCATACAAACTGTTTAAAAGGGACATTAGTGTTGTGGTGGAAATTACAGCAATAGTGTGGGACAACTACATTTTGTTTAAAAAAAAAAAAAAAAAATCACAACAGTTGTATGACATTGAATACCCCAATTATGTTTTATTTTATTGAGATATTTTAAAACATTTCTTTACCATCATTTTTATCATTGAAGATCAAAAGTCTGGGTGTGGGACAAGCACAAAACAGCAATATTTGCATATGATGCTGAAAAAAGGTGAAAAAGTCGTCATAGACTACTAGAACAAATTTCTTAACACACTTTCATTGTAAAGAGAACCATAAAAGTGTGACATTTCCCCTTTTTTCTGTTTTTCATACAATATGATCAAAGGACATAAGTGCCCGTAGTCTAAGAATCACCCGTAAATTAATGTTCCAGACAACATTCACCTAAAGGACCTCAATTAGTGTTTGACAAAGACTCTTAACTTCTGATCTGCAGTCAGTTGACTGAGCAGCAGCTTTTGTACACGGGTGAATAACTACTTCTGAGAGCTTCTAAAGGTTTCTTAATTATTGCAATGTACGTCTGGTTCTGTCTGACAAAAACAGCTGTTCTGATTCCCAAATGACTGACATTAAAAAAGAATCTGTTGTGAAGCTCATGCTGTTCCATCCTCTGAAGCTGCTTCCTCATAGGTAGTATGGGGTTCTGTGGTGGGATAAACTCAAGCAGGTCACTGTGTCACTTGAGTTTGAGGACATCTTGATTCAGAGTACTCGTGCATGTTCTGGCAGGAGAGGATCTGCGACTGCGTGAGTTGACAGAGGGGCTCGGAGTCCTGAAGAGAATACTGGGTGCAGGATGGTGAGGAGGGAGGAAATGGACATCAGGAAGGAATCTGAGAACAGCAAAGACATCCTGAGTGAGCCTCAGCTGCTGGGGTGAGGGTGGCCAGGGAGGGCTCATGTTGAAGGATGGAAGAGTCAAAACTGGTCCTGCTGATTGGGCTTAAAATTCTTCACATCAAACTCCTTTGGCTCATTTTCCAACCCAGTCAAAAGCAAAAACCTTTTTCCTTTCTCTCAAACTGAGTAGAAATTATAATAAATTTCACTGTACTAGTGCAGCGGATAAGAGAATATTTAGAAGGAAATCCTGCAAATGGTGATAAAAGCATCAAAGTTGGCAGAAATACTCCTCAGACAATCCTCTTTTGAAAAAAACGATTGAAAATTCAAGTGGCCAATCGGTGCTCAGGTACGGGTCAATTGAAGAATTACAGAGGTCAAAATTAAAAGATGCTCCAATCATATTGAAAAATATTCCACATTATTTGCCTGATCATAAAGATTCCAAAAAGGTATCGTTTTGACTATCTGTGACTGAAGTCTATGGAGTTACGGGATAAAAACAGCAAGAATGGTGACAAAGGTAAGTTTCATTTTGTACAGGAGTCAAAAGTTAAAGTTGCTCCAATTTTGGTAAAAACATGCAAATTACTAGTTGAGTTAACAGTTTTTAAAAGGAATAGTTTGGACTATGTCATCCTTACTCATCATGTTATGGGGTAACATATGTCACATGTCATAGAATCCAATAGATGTAGACCTTGTTTGACCTTTACTTTGGAGACCAAGCATTCAACACTATTCCATTTATTAATCCTATTACCTCAACCAATAATTTGCATTGCTTTTTACCAAAATTGGAGCAACTTTAACTTCTGACCCCTGTACAAAATGAAACTGACCTTTGTTACCATTCTTGCTGTTTTTATCCTGTAACTCCACAGAATTCAGTCACAGATAGTCCAAACTATACCTTTTTGGAATCCTTATGATCAGGCAAATGATGTGGAATATTTTTCAATAAGATTGGGGCATCTTTTAATTTTGACCGCTGTGTAATTATTCAATTGACTCCTACCTGACCACCGATTGAAAAGTCAAGTGGCCAATTGTTTATTTTTTTTTTCTTCAAAAGAGTGTCTAAGGAGTATTTCTGCTGAATTTGATGCTTTTATCACCATTTGCATGATTGTTTCACTTATCTGCTGCACTATACCTGACGTCGTGCAGCTTTATACAGGGTGCCACAAAATCATATCTCTAATTCTGCAACGGGTAACCTGAATTCTGTTCATTCATGGGATCGATTCCCACCTGTGGCCTTGGAGTTTGCATATTCTCCCCGTGTTTGCATGGGTTCCCTCCAGGCTTCCTCCCACATCCAAAGACATGCAGGTTTAGGTGGACTAGAAACTTTTAAGTTGTCCGGACCGTAGGTGGCCCTGCAACAGACTGGCGTCTTGTCTAGACTCCAGGACTGGGCTGGATGGATGGATCAGATGAAAATGTGAAAATCTTCGTCAATGAGAAATAAAACACACTGGAAGCAACGGCACCACAAACTGCATTGGACAAAGATTTCCACAAAAAAATATATATAGAGAGAGAGAGAGAGCCCGTCAGTCTAATGTGAAGATTGAATGGTGATCAGGTTCTGAAATGTCACTTTTCAGTTTTTCTTCAGCACCTTATCTCCAAATCATTCATGTCCAAAAATGAAAAGAATTAAACGTGACTTTAAGAATGTATTTAGATCAACGAAAAACCAGAAATTCTTTGTTTTTGTCTTTTTTGTTGTTGTTTGCCATTTTCAGAAAAACACAGTAAAAAATATTGATTGTTTACATATGCATTTTTTTTGTCTATTTTCAATTATCTCAAATTACATTTAATTTATCAAATCAAAAGTGCATCATTGAGAGTCTTTCTCTTCCCAACACTCCAAAACCCAAAGATAATTAATATACTGTTTAAAAACAGCAAATTCTCTGATCTGACAATCTGGAAAAAGAATGTTTAGCATGGCTGCAATAATTTATTTAAATTTAATTAATTATCAAAACCTGTTTGCAGTCACAGAGATGGTTCTCTTTAATTATAAAATTGTAAAATTTATTTAAAACGAAACACTTACTGTACTTATATTTGTGAATTTGATAATTCATAATTGTTGAAACTGAAAATGTTTGAGGTTTTATTGAAGTATGTTACATTTTACCTCATGAAAGCCACAAATTGTGGAAATTTTTCTTTTTTGTAATGAAACTGAAATAGGTTAGTGTGAGCTGTGGTCATGATTTCAGAGTTTATGAGCCAAACTGGTTATGACCTGATGAGTTAAAATTCAAAAAAGGTTGTGCGGCTTAAAATAGAAAAAAAATCTGTAAAATATCTTATGATAAACTGTAAAATTTTATTCAAAATCTAATGATGGGTGTTGCTTCTGATAGAAAATGATGAGGTTCCTGATGCGGACCATGTATGTTTGATCATGAAACCAGTATTGATCACTATGTCTGGTATTAACCAGATCCTTACTCTGGATGGCATTACCCTGACCTCTAGTCAGTGGCGGCTGGCCCATAGGGGGCGCTCGGGCGCTGCCCTCCTAGATGTGGAGGGGAAAAGTCATAATATATATATATATTTAAAAAGTATTATCAATGTCAGTTTTACTTAATAGTATGTGCCTACATGTAATTTGAATGATTAAAACAACACTTCCTCCAACTGACTTTCATTCAACAGTGCATTTCCACCGACAGAAGCAGAGAACGTATCATTCCTCGTCTTGGGCCGTCATTCAAAGCGCCCTTGAAGTGCAGTGAAATAACCAATTGTATGTAGTTGCTAGGGAAAATTAATAAATATTTGGCAAATCAACATTGCCAAAATTAATGGCTTTGGGGCGCCGTAATTTTAGCCCTTGCTACAAAAATGCGGGAACGTTAGATTACAGTCATTGATACACGTGACGCTGCAGCTGTCAGTCAGGCAGGAAGAGCGACGACGTTTGGGTTATATTTATTTATTTTTATTTTGTCTCTGTGTGTTTTGCTGGAGTAAGTTGAAGAACTATGGGACTCCTGCTCGTTATGTCTTCCGAGGTTTAAAACGGGACAAAAACGAATTAAATCAATGACACCAAAGTTTGGCGGGGATCCTTTTGGAGGCACATGGAGGTGCGCACATCAGATCTTTCTCGTGGTTTAATGACAATTGCACATCCCAGTTGGAGGAGAGACGTTTGTCTGACTCGTTATAAACCGTGTCAGGCTTCATTCACACTGTCAGCGCTCACACGTCACGGAGGCTGCTGATCTACGCGGATGAAAAGGAGCGAATCCACCTCTTCAGGTGAGCTGACGAGCTGCTCAGATTTATTCCCGAATGTTGCTCCTGGTGTGGAAACGAGGGTGAAAACTTAAGATAAAACGAATGAGTGACGTTGTTTGTTTGTTTGTTTGTTTTAGGGGGTCAAAGCTGTGATCTTTATTGGGACAGCAGACCAGTTATAATGGTAATAGGGGAGGGTGGGGCTGTTTGTAACAGTGTTCAAAGCTGCAGTCATGCTGGTATTTTGATTTCACTTTACACGTTATGAGGATCAGTCTACAGAAGTGAAATATTCTTTGGAGTATTCCACACTCTAAAACAAATTATTTGCTCAGTTTAAAAACAAAACAAAACCCTAAAATAGCAATTTGCATGTTTTTTAAAGAAATTCTAACTCAGCCACTGAGTTCACACAAGACACTTATAGTCAGACAAACCCAAGTTTAGCAATGCATTTAATTAAGTGGTTTTGTAAACTTAATTTGCTTTGTCCTCTACACTGTTAATTAATTTTAACCAATTTAATTTAAAGGTTTTGGTGTTATTAGTTAGTCAAGTTATTTAAGTTTTCCAAGCTTCTTTAGTTTGCCTCCATTCCACTCAGTAATGTTCATGCAAAATATTACCTTAATTTTCCCTCGCTCTCACACACACACACACACACACAAACACACAAAATCTCTCTCTCTCTCTCACACACACGAACATGTTCTTTCTCTCACACACACACACACACACACACACAAACATTTTCTCTCTCTCTCTCTCTCTCTCGGAAGGTGGTGTGAACATTGTGATATTTTCTATTTTGTTAAGGGGGTGTCATTGTGAACCCCAGGATCTGTTTGTCTGAAGATGATGGCAGTTCAGTACAGTTTGGTGTACTAAGTGTGTAATTGGTGTCAAACAGTGAAATGTTCTTTGCTCAAGAACTTGAGTGTTGTATTTGATACTGTTCCTTTCCAAAGTAGAAATGGGGCCTAATATAGCTGTAAATGGTTAACTTTATCTGTAAAACTGCTGATTTTGAGAAGGACATGAAATGATTATTGTGGAATTGTAGTAATTTTCCGACTGTTCTCTTGAATGCCTGTACTGGACAAGGCAAGGGAATCTATTGGCACAGCAGCCCCACTAAGACTGTTTTTCACCAGCCACCACTGCCTCTAGTAATACTGTGAGAAATCTTGGAGTCATTTTTGATCAGGATATGTCCTTCAATGCGCATATTAAACAAATATGTAGGACTGCTTTTTTGCATTTGCGCAATATTTCTAAAATTAGAAAGGTCTTGTCTCAGAGTGATGCTGAAAAACTAATTCATGCATTTATTTCCTCTAGGCTGGACTATTGTAATTCATTATTATCAGGTTGTCCTAAAAGTTCCCTGAAAAGCCTTCAGTTAATTCAAAATGCTGCAGCTAGAGTACTGACGGGGACTAGAAGGAGAGAGCATATCTCACCCATATTGGCCTCTCTTCATTGGCTTCCTGTTAATTCTAGAATAGAATTTAAAATTCTTCTTCTTACTTATAAGGTTTTGAATAATCAGGTCCCATCTTATCTTAGGGACCTCATAGTACCATATCACCCCAATAGAGCGCTTCGCTCTCAGACTGCAGGCTTACTTGTAGTTCCTAGGGTTTGTAAGAGTAGAATGGGAGGCAGAGCCTTCAGCTTTCAGGCTCCTCTCCTGTGGAACCAGCTCCCAATTCAGATCAGGGAGACAGACACCCTCTCTACTTTTAAGATTAGGCTTAAAACTTTCCTTTTTGCTAAAGCTTATAGTTAGGGCTGGATCAGGTGACCCTGAACCATCCCTTAGTTATGCTGCTATAGACTTAGACTGCTGGGGGGTTCCCATGATGCACTGAGTGTTTCTTTCTCTTTTTGCTCTGTATGCACCACTCTGCATTTAATCATTAGTGATTGATCTCTGCTCCCCTCCACAGCATGTCTTTTTCCTGGTTCTCTCCCTCAGCCCCAACCAGTCCCAGCAGAAGACTGCCCCTCCCTGAGCCTGGTTCTGCTGGAGGTTTCTTCCTGTTAAAAGGGAGTTTTTCCTTCCCACTGTCGCCAAGTGCTTGCTCACAGGGGGTCGTTTTGACCGTTGGGGTTTTTCCGTAATTATTGTATGGCCTTGCCTTACAATATAAAGCGCCTTGGGGCAACTGTTTGTTGTGATTTGGCGCTATATAAATAAAATTGATTGATTGATTGATACTCTAAAAATTAATTGGTTAAAACCTGAGCAAATCTGATTTGTTCTGGTATTGTATCCCATGCTTCATATTTAACAAGGTGGGTGGATTAAAAATATTACTTTTATCAGACTATAATATTAACAAACTGCCCATCAAATTATCGGGGTTCCACAAGCAAGTGTTATATTGGAAATTGTTGTTTGTGCATAATTACTCACCACACTGTACTATTATATGGAACAATCGTTATACGAGGTATCTTATAAAACTAACGTGCGATTACACCAATCATGCTTGAACCCTCGTGCGCATGTGAGTTTTTTCACGCGTGTCGGTGACGTCATTTCCCTGTGGGCAGGCCTTGAGTGAGATGTGGTCCCGCCCTCTCGGCTGAATTCCTTTGTTTCACACGCTGCTCGAGATGGCGCGCGTTGCTTTATCAAAATTTTTTCTGGACCTGTGAGGAATATCCGAGTGGACACTATTCGAGAAATTCAGCTGGTTTTCGGTGAAAAGTTTAACGGCTGATGAGAGATTATGGGGTGTTTCTGTCGCTGTAAGGACTTCCCACGGAGCAGGATGTCGCGCAGCGCTTCCAGGCGCCGTCGTCGGCCTGTTTCAAGCTGAAATTATCCTAATTTAAGGCTTAATTCACCCAGGACGTCGTGAGAGAACAGAGAAGATTCAGAAGAGGCCGGCATGAGGACTTTATGCGGACATTCCACTGTTTAAGGACATTTTGTAATGAAAGACGTGCGCGCAAATTTGCCGAGTCCTTTCTGTGACGACTTGACGAATCTGTGTGTGCCGCGACAGGAAAAACACCTCCGTGTTGAAAACCATTTGTAAAATTCAGGCGGCTTTTGATGGCTTTCAACAAGTGAGTAACTGAGAAATTGTTTAACAGCTTGGGCATGTTCCAACTTGCCCGTTAAGGTTTCCAACGGAGGTATTTTTCCTGTCACGACCCCCAGCGGTCGGGTCCGGCCCGACATGCGACTCATCCCGCACGTTCTTTCATTACAAAATGTCCGTTAACAATGGAACGTCCGAATAAACTCCTCATGCCGACTTCTTCTGAAAGTTCTCTGTTCTCTGATGACTTACTGGGTCAACAGAGCCTGAAATGTGGAAGTTTTCAACTTGAAATGGCGAGACGCTGCCGCCTCGAAGCGCAGATCGCCGTCAGGCACCATGGGCCGTCCTTACGGCGACACTACCAGACCAAAATCTCTCATCAGCCGTTAAAATTTTAGAAATAGAACGTCATAGAAATAAGTCACTGTTTGATGAAGAATGGATGAATAGGAATATATGGTCTCTTGTATACTTGATGAATACAAATGGTGAGCTGCTAAATTATGAACAGTTCTGTTCGAAATATAATTTCAACCCTCCTATTCATAAAGAACTTGTAAAAGCTCTACCTAAAGAATTTATTTTTCAAACCAAAAATATAATGCTATACCAACCTATTAATCGACAACTGGGCTCCATATTAATCCAGGGGATCTCTCTCACTGATAAGAAATGCACTAATCAGTTCATTAGACATTGTTTCACTGAGAGCATATTCCCTGGAATAATAAAAAAGAACGACATTCTTTATAAATTTGACAAAAAAAATCAATTGCGAGATTACGAACATTATATTTAAAAATGCCTATTCTACCAAAAGTCAAAGAGACTCCCTTTAAAATTATGAATGCTATTTACCCTTCTAAAGGACGATTTAATATAGATGACAATAAATGTACTTTCTGTGAAATGAATATAGAAACAACAGAGCATATATTTTTTGAATGCATCAAAACGCAAATGTTTTGAAATCACTTGCAGGACTGGATACAAAGTGAAATTACGACCCCAATGTTGTGTGGGCCGCTGAAGAGGAGGTACCGCTGGCCCACCACCAGAGGGCGCCCTGCCTGAAGTGCGGGCTTCAGGCACGAGAGGGCGCCGGAGCAACCGGGAGTGGCAGCTGTCACCCATCAATAACACCAGCTGTCACTCATCATCATCAATCACATCTCCATAAGAGCCGGGCAGCATCTTCACCTCACTGCCGAGAAATCGTCTACCGATCAGGTAAACAACTCAGGCTGAAGTAACACATTAGTAACGTCTTTGCGTCTGTGTATACTAGTATTGTTGCAGACGTACCTGTTTGTACGGAGTAGTCGTGTGTGGGGAGTTGGCATGCTCCGCTCCTCGGTTGGAGGCGATGTACTTTGCCGACAGGATCTGCACGTAAACATTGTGATTGAGAGGTGGAGGTGCTTTCCACCTTTATACTGAACTGTTTGCTGGGTGTTCACACACCCAGCATCACCTGTCTGTTCTTCCTGCCAGCAGTACCCGATCTGACAGCCGGAGGCAGTGGCCACCTGGGGACCCAGCGCTTGGTGGCTCCAGGGTTGCTTCAGATCCGGTGGAAGTGGAAGGCGTGTGGGATCCGGCTCTTTTTTGGATGGGCGTCTTCTATCCTCGAGCCTGCCCACACATCACTGTGACTAATTTGACTGTTGATCTCAATTGTGTTGTCTGTTGCTCTGTTGTGCACATTCATAACATTAAACTGTTATATTTTCGGCTTATTCCATTGTCCGTTCATTTGCGCCCCCTGTTGTGGGTCCATGTTCCTACACTTTTCACAACAGGATTTCTCGGCCAGTGTCATGGATCCCGAGGGGCGTCAACCATCGCTTGAACCGCCAATGGAAACACAGGGTGCACAGGCATCGGCAGGAGGCGTGTTAGGTGAGCTGCAGCACATCTTAACCGCCTTCACTGCTCGGTTGGATTTAGTAACCGAGCAGAACGTCATACTCAATCGGAGGATGGAGGCTCTCACCGCCCAGGTGGAAGCGCACACTCAGGACGCTGCTGCAGCACCTCGTCCAGCCGACCGAGCACAAAATACAGACATTCCAGTGGTGATTCAACGAACCCCCCAATCCCCTGAAGCATACATAAGCCCACCGGAACCATACTGGGGTTGTGTCAAGACGTGCGCAGACTTCTTAATGCAGTGTTCACTCGTCTTTGCACAACGTCCCGTCATGTACGCGTCAGATGCTAGCCGGGTGGCTTATGTCATTAATTTGCTTCGAGGAGAGGCACGCGCCTGGGCTATGGCGCTCTGGGAGCAAAATTCACGGCTCCTAACAACATATACTGGGTTTGTGAGGGAGTTTAAACAAGTGTTTGATCATCCCAATAGAGGTGAGACCGCTTCGACCGTGCTGCTGTCTATGAGACAGGGATGTCGGAGTGCAACCGAGTATGCAGTTGACTTCCGCATCGCGGCTGCGAAGTCCGGCTGGAATAACGTTGCACTCCGCACCGCCTTCGTAAACGGACTGTCTCCGGTCCTGAAGGAGCACCTGCTGGCTAAGGATGAGCCGCGGGATTTTGATGGACTTGTCGACCTGGTTATACGGTTGGACAACCGGTTAGAAGAACACCGTCGGGAGCGGGGCGAAGGGTGTGGCCGGGCACGAGCCGTCCCTCTTCCTAGCTGGTCCGAAAGGGTGCCGCCGTCCCCACGCTCCACAGTCAGAGAGCTCCGTGGAGCCACAGCTCCCCCTGCTGATGAAGCTATGGACACGAGCAGGGCCAAAGTAAAATCACATGACAGACAACGGAGGCTGGCTCGCGGGGAGTGTTTTTTCTGTGGCTCTAATGAGCACATACAAAGAAACTGCCCCAAACGGTTAAACTTCAACGCCCGCCCTTAGAGACTGGGTTAAGGGTGGGCCATAACATCCACGCGGGGAAAGCCCATAGATCAGCACGCATCCCAGTGACGATCCTTTGTGGGGATCTTACCCTTCACACTCCAGCACTGGTGGACACGGGGTCTGAAGGGAATCTGCTGGACAGCAGATGGGCCAGGGAGGTAGGGCTCCCTCTAGTGGCTCTACCTTCCCCATTGAAGGTACAGGCAGTAGATGGCACCCTTCTCCCATTAATCACACACCAGACACAACCAGTGACATTGGAGGTGTCTGGAAATCACAGGGAGGAGATTGTGTTTTATATAACACCTTCTACCTCCCGAATGATTTTGGGATTTCCATGGATGTTAAAGCACAATCCCTGGATTGATTGGCCGTCTGGGGTAGTGACGCAGTGGAGCGACACCTGCCATCGGGAATGTTTAGGATCCTCGGTTCCACCCGGTGTGACAGCTAATGAGGAGGTTAAAGTCCCCCCCAATCTGTCAGCGGTGCCTGAGGAGTACCATGATCTTGCTGACGTCTTCAGCAAAGATCTGGCACTCACTCTTCCCCCGCACCGTCCGTACGATTGTGCCATTGATTTGATCCCAGGCGCTGAGTACCCGTCCAGCAGGCTGTATAACCTCTCTCGTCCTGAGCGTGAATCAATGGACACCTACATCCGGGACTGCTTAGCTGCTGGGTTGATCCGGAACTCCACCTCCCCGATGGATGCAGGTTTCTTTTTTGTGGGCAAAAAGGACGGTGGACTCCGTCCATGCATAGACTACAGAGGGCTGAACAAAGTCACGGTTCGTAATCGATACCCGCTGCCTCTGTTAGATTCTGTGTTCACACCCCTGCATGGAGCCCAAATTTTCACCAAATTGGATCTTAGAAATGCGTATCACCTGGTTCGGATCCGGAAGGGAGAGGAGTGGAAGACGGCATTCAACACCCCGTTAGGTCACTTTGAGTACCTGGTCATGCCGTTTGGCCTCACCAATGCGCCCGCGACGGTCCAGGCATTGGTTAATGACGTCTTGCGGGACTTCCTGCACTGGTTCGTCTTCGTATACCTGGCCGACATCCTCATCTTCTCCCGGGATCCTGAGACCCATGTCCAGCATGTACGTCAGGTCCTGCAGCGGTTGTTGGAGAACCGGCTGTTTGTGAAGGGCGAGAAGTGCGAGTTCCACCGCACTTCTTTGTCCTTCCTGGGGTTCATCATCTCCTCCAACTCTGTCGCACCCGATCCAGCCAAGGTTGCGGCGGTGAGGGATTGGCCCCAACCGACAAGCCGTAGGAAGCTGCAACAGTTCCTCGGCTTCGCAAATTTCTACAGGAGGTTCATTAAGGGCTATAGCCAGGTAGTTAGCCCCCTGATGGCCCTGACCTCCACTAAAGTCCCCTTCACCTGGTCGGATCGGTGCGAAGCCGCGTTTAGGGAGTTGAAACGTCGGTTCTGGTCTGCACCCATTGTGCTGCAGCCCGATCCCAATCGCCAGTTTGTTGTTGAAGTGGATGCCTCTGACTCAGGGATAGGAGCCGTGCTGTCCCAGAGCGGGGAGTCCGATAAGGTTCTCCATCCTTGTGCCTATTTTTCCAGTAGGTTGACCCCGCCAGAGCGGAACTATGACGTCGGCAATCGGGAACTCCTTGCGGTGAAAGAGGCTCTTGAGGAGTGGAGACACCTGTTGGAGGGAGCTACAGAGCCCTTCACGGTTTTCACGGACCATCGGAACCTGGAGTACATCCGGACCGCGAAGCGTCTGAACCCCAGGCAAGCCCGCTGGTTACTGTTCTTCGGGCGTTTTGACTTCCAGATTACCTACCGCCCCGGGACCAAAAACCAGCGCTCTGACGCCCTGTCCCGGGTCCATGAAGAGGAGGTCAAAGTCGAACTGTCAGATCCACCGGAACCCATCATCCCCGAGTCCACTATCGTGGCAGCCCTCACCTGGGACGTGGAGAAGACCGTCTGGGAGGCCCTGGCACGGAACCCGGACCCGGGGACCGGCCCGAGGAACAAACTCTATGTCCCACCAGAGGCCAGAGCTGCGGTCCTGGACTTCTGTCACGGTTCCAAGCTCTCTTGTCACCCAGGGGTGCGAAGAACCGTGGCAGTGGTCCGGCAGCGCTTCTGGTGGGCGTCTATGGAAGCCGACGTCCGGGAGTATGTCCAGGCCTGCACCACCTGTGCCAGGGGAAAGGCAGACCACCAACGGGCACAGGGTCTCCTCCAGCCGTTACCTGTGCACCACCGCCCCTGGTCCCACATCGGCCTGGACTTCGTCACGGGCCTCCCGCCATCCCAGGGCATGACCACCATCCTCACGATAGTGGACCGGTTCTCCAAGGCGGCTCACTTCGTGGCCCTCCCGAAGCTCCCAATGGCCCAGGAGACTGCAGACCTCCTGGTCCACCACGTCGTACGTCTGCATGGGATACCATCCGATGTCGTGTCTGACCATGGTCCCCAGTTCTCCTCTCAAGTCTGGAGGAGTTTCTGTAGGGAACTGGGGGCCACCGTGAGCCTCTCGTCCGGGTACCATCCCCAGACCATTGGACAGGTAGAGCGGGCCAACCAGGAATTGGAGCAGGCCCTTCGCTGTGTGACCTCGGCGCACCCGACGGCCTGGAGCAACCATCTGGCCTGGATCGAGTACGCACACAATAGCCAAGTTTCATCTGCCACCGGCCTCTCCCCATTTGAGGTGTGTTTGGGGTACCAGCCCCCATTTTTTCTGCTTGTGGAGGGAGAGGTCGGGGTGCCCTCGGTCCAGGCCCATCTGAGGAGGTGCCGTCGGGTGTGGCGCTCTGCCCGCTCTGCCCTGCTCAAAGCCCGGACGAGGGCCAAGGCCCATGCAGACCACCGGTGATCCCCGGCCCCTGCCTACCAGCCCGGGCAGGAGGTTTGGTTATCGACGAAGGACATCCCTCTCCAAGTGGAATCCCAAAAACTCAAGGACAGATTTATTGGACCATTCCCCATCCTGAAAGTCCTCAGTCCGGCCGCAGTGAAGCTGAAGCTGCCAGCTTCACTGCGGATACATCCTGTCTTCCATATCTCCCGGATTAAGCCTCACCACACCTCTTCCCTCTGTACCCCCGGACCGGCGCCGCCTCCTGCCTGGATTATCGACGGGGAGCCCGCGTGGACAGTTCGCTGGCTCCTGGACAACCGTCGGAAGGGCCGGGGTTTCCAGTATCTGGTGGACTGGGAGGGTTATGGACCCGAAGAGCGCTCCTGGGTGAAGAGGAGCTTCATCCTGGACCTGGCCCTCCTGGCCGACTTCTACACCCGTCATCCGGACGCCCGTTGAGGGGGGGGTCCTGTTGTGTGGGCCGCTGAAGAGGAGGTACTGCTGGCCCACCACCAGAGGGCGCCCTGCCTGAAGTGCGGGCTTCAGGCACGAGAGGGCGCCGGAGCAACCGGGAGTGGCAGCTGTCACCCATCAATAACACCAGCTGTCACTCATCATCATCAATCACATCTCCATAAGAGCCGGGCAGCATCTTCACCTCACTGCCGAGAAATCGTCTACCGATCAGGTAAACAACTCAGGCTGAAGTAACACATTAGTAACGTCTTTGCTTCTGTGTATACTAGTATTGTTGCAGATGTACCTGTTTGTATGGAGTAGTCGCGTGTGGGGAGTTGGCATGCTCCGCTCCTCGGTTGGAGGCGATGTACTTTGCCGACAGGATCTGCACGTAAACATTGTGATTGAGAGGTGGAGGTGCTTTCCACCTTTATACTGAACTGTTTGCTGGGTGTTCACGCACCCACCATCACCTGTCTGTTCTTCTTGCCAGCAGTACCCGATCTGACAGCCGGAGGCAGTGGCCACCTGGGGACCCAGCGCTTGGTGGCTCCAGGGTTGCTTCAGATCCGGTGGAAGTGGAAGGCGTATGGGATCTGGCTCTTTTCTGGACGGGCGTCTTCTATCCTCGAGCCTGCCCACACATCACTGTGACTAATTTGACTGTTGATCTCAATTGTGTTGTCTGTTGCTCTATTGTGCACATTCACAACATTAAATTGTTATATTTTCGGCTTATTCCATTGTCCGTTCATTTGCGCCCCCTGTTGTGGGTCCATGTTCCTACACTTTTCACAACACCCAAGCCCCATTTCAAGAGACACTGTAAGCTTTGGACCCCTTCTTCAAAATAAGGACATTGAACTGTGTTACAACTTAGTCCTCTGTCTAGCCAAATTCTTTATACACAAACAAAGACTACTCAAATCACCCCCCACCCCAAAGTTTTTTAATAGAATTTGAAATGTATCTAAAATCCCTAAAATGTGTTAAATCAAATAGTTATGAAATAATTTATGATATATTGAGCAAACTTTCTACAAATGCATAACCCCTTGTATAATATTTGGAATACTATAGGTTTTTTTTCTTCTCTCTCTCTTTGGTTGTATTGCACGTTACTTTTTTTATTTGTGTGGCCTGCTTTTGGTAATGTTATTGAAGCATTTATTACTGTCTCACTTGTTGTGTATCATATATCGTTGTAAATAAATATTTTTGAAAAATTAAAAAATATATAGTTTTTGTTAATAATAAACAAAAACTTTGGTTGAAAAAAATACTTCAGCGTAATTTGGAGCAGACACCAACCGAGTGAGAAAGCGACAGAACAAAGGTGTGTTTTGTTTTTTCTTTAAAGAGACGCGTTATATTTGTGCGACAGCAGCTAGTGAGCTAGTTTATATCCACTGATCTGTATATATTGCTGGATCACTCATTGGCCCACACACTCCATACAATCCAGCCATCCATCCATCCATTTTCTTCCGCTTTATCCGGAGTCGGGTCACTGGGGCAGCAGCTCAAGCAAAGCCGCCCGATCCACACACACCTCCCCCCAGCTCCTCCGGGGGAACCTCAAGGCATTCCCAAGCCAGCCGAGAGGCGTAGTCCCTCCAGCGTGTCCTGAGTCTTCCCGGAGCCTCCTCACGATGGGACATGCCTGGAACACCTCTCCAGCAGGCGTCCAGGGGGCATCCGGAAAAGATGCCTGAGCCACCTCAACTGACTCCTTTCGACGTGGAGGAACAGCGGATCGACTCCGAGTTCCTCCCAAGTGACTGAGCTCCTCACCCTATCTCTAAGGGAGCGCCCAACCACCCTGCGTAGGAAACTCATCTCGGCCGCTTGTACTCGCAATCTCGTTCTTTCGGTCATGAGCCAAATCTCATGACCATAGGTGAGGATCGGAACGTAGATCAATCTGTAAATCAAGAGCTTTGCCCCCTACTCGGCTCTCTCTTCACCACAATTGTCCGATACAGCGACCGCATCACTGCAGATGCTGCACCAATCTGTCTATCGATCTCACGCTCCATCCGTCCCTCACTCGTGAACAAGACCCCGAGATACTTAAACTCCTCCACTTGAGGCAAGGACACCCCACCGACCTGAAGAGGGCAAGGCACATTTTTCCGGTCTAGAACCATGGCCTCGGATTTGGAGGTGCTGATTTTCATCCTGGACGCTTCACACTCGGCTGCAAACCGCCCCAGTGCACGCTGAAGGTCCTGATTTGATGAAGCCAACAGAACCACATCGTCTGCAAACAGCAGAGACGAGATTCTGTGGTTTCCCAACCAGACCCCTCTACACCCTGGCTGCGCCTAGAAATTCTGTCCATAAAGATAATGAACAGAACTGGTGACAAAGGGCAGCCCTGGCGGAGGCCAACGTGCACTGGAAACAGGTTTGACTTACTACCGGCAATGTGAACCAAGCTCCTTCTGCGGTCGTACAGGGACTGGATAGCCCTTAGCAAAGGACCCTGGACCCCGTACTCCCGGAGCACCCCCCACAGGGTGCCCCGAGGGACACGGTCGAATGCCTTCTCCAGATCCACAAAACACGTGTACTGGTTGGGCGAACTCCCATGAACCCTTGAGCACCCGATGGAGCGTGTAGAGCTGGTCCAGGACGAAAACCACACTGCTCCTCCTGAATCCGAGGTCGAACCTCGGATTCCGTACAATCCGCTGAAGCAAGGTGGCGGCCATCTTACCACTCCCAACTTATGCAGACCGCACATAGCTTATTAGAACATCAACAATTTCAAGTAATAACTGAGCTGATTCTCTTATTTACTTATTTTTGTTCTTCGGATAAAGTAAGATTGATCCCTCCTAATCTATACATGCTATGATTAGCTATTTGATTTATGTTTTTTCTTTCTTTTATTACTTTGACACTTCCCTTCTATTCTCACTTATATCTCAATACTCAAATCTAAAAATTATCATTCTTTAATCAAAGTTTTACAAGTTTTGTGGAATCATCAGCAAGCTATATATATATATATATATATATATATATGTGTGTGTGTGTGTGTGTGTATTGGTATCATATCATGAACAAAAGTGGATGGATAACACAGAAATGGTGTTTTTTTAAATATGTAGTTGCACTAAAAGAATAAAACACCACTTAACTAGCTACAGAAGAGTTAGTTTTCCCTGCAATGACAACATTTATTACACACAGCTTGATGAGCTGCAGGGATCTGCTGGTACTTGACCTCACTGTTGTGTGGGCCGCCAGAAGAGGAGGTACTGCTGGCCCACCACCAGAGGGCGCCCTGCCTGAAGTGCGGGCTTCAGGCACGAGAGGGCGCTGCCGCCATGGACACAGCCGGGGGTGACAGCTGTCGCTCATTACCTCTTGACAGCTGTCACCCATCTACTCAACATCATCTCACTCCATAAAGACCAGACGTCATCTCCACCTCGTTGCCGAGATATCATACTTCATAGGAGGTAATACTCTCAGCCTTTTTGTGAGATTTGTAACTCTGTTATTGTGAGAATTTGCAGGAGAACCGGTCGTTTGTGAGGAGGCTGTGCAAGACGGCGCTCCTTTTCAGCTGAGACCGCTGCAACATATTGAATGAGAGGTGGAGGTGGCATTCCCACCGTTGTTGTTACTGGGTGTACACACACCCACACTTGACTGTCGTTGTTCTTCGCCAGCAGTACCAGATCCGACAGTTGGGGACGGTGATCACCTGGGAATTCGGGACTTGGCGGCTCCAGTATTCACCAGGTTCTGGGGCGGCGGAAATCGTGTGGTTCCGGCTCTTCTCAGGAGAGACGTCTTCTATCCTCGAGCCTGCCCACACGTCACCTCTGTGTATTGACTGTTATGATATTCTGTGATTGTCTGTATGTTCGTTGTGCACATTCACAACATTAAATTGTTACTTTTTGGCTCATCTATTGACCGTTCATTTGCGCCCCTTGTTGTGGGTCCGTGTCACTACACTTTCCCAACAGGATATCTCGGCCAGCGTCATGGACTCCGAGGGGCGTCACCCGGCTGTTGAACAACCAATGGGAGAGCAGGGAGCGCAGGCGTCTGTAGGAGACGTGATTCTCACCGCCTTTACGGCTCGGTTGGATCAAATGACTGAGCAAAACATCTTCCTGAACCGCAGGGTGGAGGCTCTCTCCGCACAGATGGCAGCGAGCGCTCAGGGCGCTGCTGCAGCTCGTCCTCCTGCCGACCCTGTGCAGGATATAAACGTTCCAGTGGTGGTTCAACAACCGCTCCCACCATCCCCTGAAGCATACATAAGCCCTCCTGAGCCGTACGGAGGTTGTGTGGAGACGTGCGCGGACTTTCTTATGCAGTGTTCGCTCGTCTTCGCACAACGTCCCGTCATGTACGTGTCAGATGCTAGTAAAATAGCTTATGTGATTGCTCTGCTTCGGGGTAAAGCACGCGCCTGGGCTACGGCGCTCTGGGAACAGAACTCACGGTTGTTATCAGCATACACTGGGTTTGTGGGGGAGTTCAGAACAGTGTTT
Organism: Thalassophryne amazonica; assembly: GCF_902500255.1. Lineage (NCBI taxonomy): Eukaryota > Metazoa > Chordata > Actinopteri > Batrachoidiformes > Batrachoididae > Thalassophryne > Thalassophryne amazonica. The sequence goes on along the minus strand of NC_047120.1, from coordinate 26,353,814 downwards.
GATCACCCTAACAGAGGAGAGACCGCTTCATCTGTGCTGCTGTCAATGAGACAGGGACGCGAGAGCGCAGCCGCTTATGCAGTCAACTTCCGCATCGCGGCTGCGAGGTCCGGCTGGAATAACGTTGCGCTCCGCGCCGCCTTCGTAAACGGACTGTCGTTGGTTCTGAAGGAGCAGCTGGTAGCTAAGGAGGAACCGCGGGATTTAGATGGGCTTATCGATCTCGTTATACGGTTAGACAATCGGTTGGAGGAACGCCGTCGGGAGCGAGGCGAAGGACGTGACCGGATACGCGCCACCCCTCTCCCTTCCGGGTTCGATAAGGCGCCGCCCTCCCCACGCTCCACAGCTGCAGCGCTTTGTGGGGCAACAGCTCCCCCTGCTGACGTTGTTAGGGAAACGCACAGGGCCAAAATGGGGAGGCTGATCCGTGGAGAGTGTTTTCTCTGCAGCTCAACTGAGCACACACAGAGAAACTGCCCCAAATGGCCAAAACGACAACAACCGCCCTTAGAGACTGGGCTAAGGAGGGGTCAAACCATTCAAGTGAGACACACACAAATTGCCACACGACTCCCAGTCACAATCCTGAGCGGGGATTTAACCCTTCAAGCCCGAGCACTGGTGGACACGGGTTCAGAAGGGAATCTGCTAGACAGCAGATGGGCAAGGGAGGTAGGGCTCCCTCTGGTGGTGCTTCCTTCATTATTGCAGGTGCGGGCACTAGATGGCACCCTCCTCCCTTTACTCACACACAAGACACAACCAGTAACTCTGGTAGTGTCTGGAAACCATCGGGAGGAGATTGAGTTTTTTGTGACTCCTTCTACCTCCCCCGTGATTTTGGGCATCCCATGGATGTTGAAGCACAATCCCCGGATTGATTGGCCGTCTGGGGTGGTGGTTCAGTGGAGCAAAACCTGCCATCGGGGGTGTTTAGGATCCTCGGTTCCTCCCGGTTCACAGGCTAAGGAGGAGGTCAAAGTCCCTCCCAATCTGACGGCAGTGCCGGTTGAGTACCACGATCTTGCTGACGTCTTCCGCAAGGATCTGGCACTCACCCTTCCCCCGCACCGTCCGTACGATTGTGCCATTGATTTGGTTCCAGGCGCTGAGTTCCCGTCCAGCAGGCTGTACAACCTCTCACGACCTGAGCGCGAATCAATGGAGACCTACATCCGGGACTCATTAGCTGCCGGGCTGATCCGGAACTCCACCTCCCCGATGGGGGCAGGTTTCTTTTTTGTGGGCAAGAAAGATGGCGGACTTCGTCCATGTATTGATTACAGGGGGCTGAATGAGATTACGGTTCGCAACCGATACCCATTTGCCATTGTTAGATTCCGTGTTCACCCCCCTGCATGGAGCCAAAATCTTTACTAAGCTGGATCTTAGGAATGCGTATCACCTGGTTCGGATCCGGAAGGGAGACGAATGGAAGACGGCATTTAACACCCTATTAGGTCACTTTGAGTACCTGGTCATGCCGTTTGGCCTCACCAACGCCCCCGCGACGTTCCAAGCCTTGGTTAACGACGTCTTGCGGGACTTCCTGCACCGATTCGTCTTCGTATATCTGGACGATATTCTCATCTTTTCTCCGGATCATGAGACCCATGTCCAGCATGTACGTCAGGTCCTGCAGCGGTTGTTAGAGAACCGACTGTTTGTGAAGGGCGAGAAGTGCGAGTTTCACCGCGCGTCTTTGTCCTTCCTGGGGTTTATAATCTCCTCCAACTCCGTCGCCCCTGATCCGGCCAAGGTTGCGGCGGTGAGAGATTGGCCCCAACCAACAAGCCGTAGGAAGCTGCAACAGTTCCTCGGCTTTGCTAATTTCTATAGGAGGTTCATTAAGGGCTACAGTCAGGGAGTTAGCCCCCTGACAGCCCTGACCTCTCCAAAAGTCCCCTTCACCTGGTCGGATCAGTGCGAAGCCGCGTTCAAGGAGTTGAAACAACGGTTCTCTACTGCGCCAGTTTTGGTGCAGCCCGACCCTAGCCGCCAGTTCATGGTTGAAGTGGACGCCTCTGACTCAGGGATAGGAGCCGTGCTGTCCCAGAGCGGAGAGACCGATAAGGTTCTTCACCCGTGTGCCTACTTTTCCCGCAGGTTGACCCCGGCTGAACGGAACTATGACGTCGGCAATCGAGAACTCCTTGCGGTGAAAGAGGCTCTTGAGGAGTGGAGACACCTGTTGGAGGGAGCGTCTGTGCCATTCACGGTTTTCACTGACCATCGGAACCTGGAGTATATCAGGACCGCCAAGCGGCTGAACCCCAGGCAAGCCCGCTGGTCACTGTTCTTCGGGCGTTTCGACTTCCGGATCACCTATCGCCCCGGGACCAAGAACCAGAGATCGGATGCCTTGTCCCGGGTACACGAAGACGAAGTCAAAACAGAGCTGTCGGATCCACCGGAGCCCATCATTCCGGAGTCCACTATCGTGGCCACCCTCACCTGGGACGTGGAGAAGACCATCCCGGAGGCCCTGGCACGGAGCCCGGACCCTGGAACCGGTCCGAAGAACCGTCAGTACGTCCCACCAGAGGCCAGAGCTGCAGTCTTGGACTTCTGTCACGGTTCCAAGCTCTCCTGTCATCCAGGGGTGTGAAGGACCGTGGCAGTTGTCCGGCAGCGCTTCTGGTGGGCGTCTATGGAGGCCGACGTCCGGGAATATATCCAGGCCTGCACCACCTGTGCCAGGGGCAAGGCAGTACATAAGAAGGCCCAAGGACTCCTCCAGCCGCTGCCGGTGCCTCATCGCCCCTGGTCCCACATCGGCCTGGATTTTGTCACGGGCCTCCCGCCGTCCCAGGGCAACACCACCATCTTCACGATAGTGGACCAATTCTCCAAGGCAGCCCACTTCGTGGCCCTCCCGAAGCTCCCAACAGCCCAGGAGACAGCAGACGTCCTGGTCCACCACGTCGTCCGTCTGCATGGGATACCCTCCGACATCGTCTCTGATCGTGGTCCCCAGTTCTCCTCACACGTCTGGAGGAGCTTCTGCAGGGAACTGGGGGCCACCGTGAGCCTCTCGTCCGGGTACCATCCACAGATGAACGGACAGGCAGAGCGGGCCAACCAGGACTTGGAACAGACCCTCCGCTGCCTCACATCCGCGCACCCGACGGCCTGGAGTAACCATCTGGCCTGGATCGAGTATGCGCATAACAGCCAGGTGTCTTCAGCCACCGGCCTCTCCCCATTTGAGTTGTGTTTGGGGTATCAGCCCCCGTTGTTTCCCGTGGTGGAGGGAGAGGTCGGTGTGCCCTCGGTCCAGGCCCACCTGCGGAAGTGCCGTCGGGTGTGGCGCTCCACCCGTTCTGCCTTGTTGAAGGCCCAGACGAGGGCGAAGACCCATGCAGACCGCCGGCGATCCCCGGCCCCTGCTTACCAGCCCGGGCAGGAGGTGTGGCTTTCCACGACGGACATCCCCCTCCAGGTGGACTCCCCAAAACTTCAGGACAGGTACATTGGCCCCTTCAGGATCCTCAAAGTCCTCAGTCCTGCCGCAGTGAAGCTCCAACTCCCGGCTTCACTGCGGATCCATCCGGTTTTCCACGTGTCCTGCATCAAACCTCACCACACCTCACCCCTCTGTGCTCCCGGACCGGCGCCGCCTCCTGCTCGGATCATCGACGGGGAGCCGGCTTGGACGGTGCGCTGGCTCCTGGACGTCCGTCGGATGGGTCGGGGGTTCCAGTACTTGGTGGACTGGGAGGGGTATGGACCCGAAGAACGCTCCTGGGTGAAGAGGAGCTTCATCCTGGATCCGGCCCTCCTGGCCGACTTCTACCGCCGACACCCCGACAAACCTGGTCGGGCGCCAGGAGGCGCCCGTTGAGGGGGGGGTCCTGTTGTGTGGGCCGCCAGAAGAGGAGGTACTGCTGGCCCACCACCAGAGGGTGCCCTGCCTGAAGTGCGGGCTTCAGGCACGAGAGGGCGCTGCCGCCATGGACACAGCCGGGGGTGACAGCTGTCGCTCATTACCTCTTGACAGCTGTCACCCATCTACTCAACATCATCTCACTCCATAAAGACCAGACGTCATCTCCACCTCGTTGCTGAGATATCATACTTCATAGGAGGTAATACTCTCAGCCTTTTTGTGAGATTTGTAACTCTGTTATTGTGAGAATTTGCAGGAGAACCGGTCGTTTGTGAGGAGGCTGTGCAAGACGGCGCTCCTTTTCAGCTGAGACCGCTGCAACATATTGAATGAGAGGTGGAGGTGGCATTCCCACCGTTGTTGTTACTGGGTGTACACACACCCACACTTGACTGTCTTTGTTCTTCGCCAGCAGTACCAGATCCGACAGTCGGGGACGGTGATCACCTGGGAATTCGGGACTTGGCGGCTCCAGTATTCACCAGGTTCTGGGGCGGCGGAAATCGTGTGGTTCCGGCTCTTCTCAGCACAGACGTCTTCTATCCTCGAGCCTGCCCACACGTCACCTCTGTGTATTGACTGTTATGATATTCTGCGATTGTCTGTATGTTCGTTGTGCACATTCACAACATTAAATTGTTACTTTTTGGCTCATCTATTGACCGTTCATTTGTGCCCCCTGTTGTGGGTCCGTGTCACTACACTTTCCCAACACTCACTGCCTGCAGGGAGGTTGACCATGATACCATTTGTTTTCTGGCCAGGAAGCATCAGAACCTGAAATCTGTCTCTCTAGCAGCCAATGGCAACATCACTGATGAGTCTGTGGAAGAACTGGCCAAGAACTGCAGGAATCTGGATATGCTGGACATTTTTGGTTGCATAAATGGTTGGTGACCAGGCCATCAGGTACCATGCGTGTCACATCACATCTTTCACCTGTAATCTGATCAGTTTGGAGTCACATCCTGTGCCAACTTGTCCACACACACACACACACCTTTTCACCTGTGACTGTTTTTTTTTTCTTGCTGCCTGTAAGCTGCTCTGCTGTACTCACAGGACTCTGGCAGAGTGCTGCCTCAAATTGCGCTACAATGAACGTGACTGAGTTGAGCCTGGAAGTGTTCCAGGAGCGTGGCATAGATATTGAGGATGGTGACGACTTCATACCACAATTCATTGTGTTTTACTGGAATTTTTTGAGGATGCTGCCCAGGTAGTACCGACTGTAGCCGAGGCGCAGTCTGTCACAGACGCTCACACACAGGTGAGCAACATCAACCGTTTTAAGACACTGAAAAGTTCAGGGATTTTCAACTTAAGATATTTTGTCGCAGAGTACCCTGAAAATTACACTGTGTAGCTTTTTTAAATTATTTCTTTATTTTTGTTCTTCTGATGACCTCTGCATGAGCTCTGTTTCATTTTGCACATTTTAAAAGGTACCACAAATACAGAGAGAGACACAGAGTGCAGTGAGTGGCAGAAACACCAACAGGCTTATGTGAAGCCCCCACCTCACAATGAAAGCTTAAATTTTAAACAAAATTAAAATAGGGTGCTTTTTGTGACAGCTTATAATCCTCCCCCTTCTTAAATGAATTCACACCCCATTTTCATGACTATATCACGAATTGATTTTTCGTAAGGCCATCTCAAAAAACTGCCATGAGACTGGGTTGTAAAAATAATGCACATCGGCATCACGATGAAGCTTTAGTCACAAAAGAAATAATAATAAAAGAAATAAAGTGCATAGAAGCACTTAGCACTTTGAGAGTCCATGAATGTAAAGTGCATTACAAATCAAATGTATTATTATTATTATTATTAGAAAACCAGTTATGAGACTGAAGTAAAATGAGCTTTTAAACACCTTCTTACTACTTTTTGTAGTGGAACAGTTCTTGCCAGATGGGAATTGTTTTTCCATCGTGTATAACACCCAGATATCCGATAGAAAATTGTGTTCAACTCATTAAAAATTCAGTGAGGAGATCTGCAGATTGGCAAGTTGCATAAGGATGAACCTAATAATTTGCTATGAAGTAATGTAAAATGCTCAGGAATGTTCCATTGTTTGAATATATCTCAAATAAATAAAAAATGTGAAAAACATTATACAAATAATGAACGTTTGAGTTCAATGGTATGAATATTTCATGAGGTGAAAGATGGAACGTGCCATTCAACGAGGCGACGATATTTTATAAACAGAAAGGCGAAGGCTATACGCCCAATCGTTGGGCAGATAAATATAATGTCTTATCTTATTCGCCCAACCATGATCGTGTATTTGACACATTTTGTGCATCTAAACTACGTTTTTCACACCACTTTTTAAGGCTCCATTGCGGCGTATGTTTGACACATTTATTGGTGCCATCTTTAATCACTGCAAAAACACCGCAATGGATGAAAACGTTGAAATCGGAAGTGAGCTTACAAGCAAGCTCATTGGACGGTTGTGGTTGGGCATATATGCTTGCGTATTTACTTTATTGACCCAACGGTTGGGCGTATAGCCACTCCAAAACAGAAAAGGGACTTACATTTTGGTGTGCTTCAACGTCAACAACCCAACACAAACTTTAAATAGGAGTCCAAAAGTCTTCTCAGTGAACTTGGAAAAAAATTTAGATGGTTCAAAAATAACTCTAATGTAGTCCGTGATGCCGTGCACCAACTTCATGTATTTCCTCAATCTAGCGAAAAATCACATCAGAAATTTGTCCAGCTTTTCATACGAACAGCTCTTCATGGCACCAGGCAGCTACGATATAGTGGATTTGTGTGCAGGGACGTAGCACCAAATTCTGGGCCCTACGTACTAGCCATATTGAAGACTCCCCCACTGTTATGTTCTTTTTTATTAACACAAACACCAAATTTCTAATGTGTAGTCAAACCAGATCTAAATTATGTATACCTTAGATCACACCTGGGAGTCAGAACCCTTTTTAAAGTTGGGGGAGCAATATTGAGTTGGGGGTCTGGGGGACCAAATTGCACCATTTTCTAGAAAAATGGTTAAAAAGGATTATGCAGTCAGTTGTTACACCAGTGCATGCTTGTCTTTGACCAACAACCGCTAACTTATGCCTCTGATAGAGCTAAATTAGCTTTTATTATGAGTTTACTGTCTGGGAAGGCTTCTGCTTGGGCTGTAGCATTAGCTAATAGTAATTCTACTGTCTGTAACACCCTGGATTCTTTTGCTACTGAGATGCGTAGGGTCTTTGACCACCCCCTTCAGGGTAAAGAGGCTAGTAGTAGACTCCTTTCACTTTGCCAGGGTACTGGTTCAGTTACAAACTATTCCATTGATTTTTGCATTTTAGCTGCTGAAACTGGGTGGGATGAGAAAGCTTTACAAGGGGTATTTTTCCGGGGTTTGAGTGAGGAGATCAAGAACCAGCTAGCTGCTCGAGACGAGACCTCTTCCTTAGAAGACCTGATTTCCTTAGCCATTCGTTTGGATAACCGGCTAGCAGAGAGGCGTAGGGAAAGAACAGCTAGAAGAGCCACGCCACCTGCTGGACCTTAACCCCAGCCTCCCCACCAGTCTACGCCACCAGCTCCTGCCTGTGCTACTCCTGGATCCTCTGAACCCTTGGCCGAGGAACCTATGCAGCTTGGTAGGATGAGACTCAGTCCTGAGGAGTGCCAGCGTCAACAGCATCTCAAACTCTGCATCTACTACGGCCAGGGAGGACACTTTGTGGCCAACTGCACCACACTGCCAAAAGACCAGGCTCATCAGCCAAAGGAGGGGCGCTGGTGAGCCATACCCCGTCAAGTCCCTCCACACAACGTATTAAACTTCAAGGTACTTTGTCTCACTCTAATGACTCGTTTCCCCTGTTAGCACTGGTGGATTCAGGAGCTGATGACAACTTCATTGACTGTGTTTTTGTTTCTCAGTGTAAAATCCCCTCTGAGCCTCTACCTGAACCCAAGAACATATACGCTTTAGATGGAAGGCTTCTGGCCAGCGTTACTCATCAAACCATCCAGTTGTCACTACTGCTTTCTGGTAACCACCATGAGACTATTTCCTTGTACATTGTCAGTTCCCCCTCTGCTCCACTAGTCCTTGGTGTCCCTTGGCTCAAGCTCCACAATCCTCACATAGACTGGTCTAAACAGTCCATTATTAATTGGAGCCTGTTTTGTCATAGTCACTGTCTACATTCTGCTAAGTCTACCACTTGTCCCCGCACACCATTCATTCCCAAGCCAATAGATCTTTCCCTGGTGCCAGAAGAATATCACGACCTACAGGAAGTATTTTCTAAGGACCGAGCCCTAGCTCTTCCACCTCATAGGCCTTATGACTGTTGCATTGATTTGATCCCAGGGGCACCCTTACCAACCTGCAAACTTTACAATCTTTCCAAGCCTGAGAGGGAGGCTATGGAAACCTACATATCTGAGTTACTAGCTGCTGGTCTTATTTGCCCATATTCCTCTCCTGTCGGGGCTGGTTTCTTTTTTTGTTGAAAAGAAGGATTACACTCTTCGGCCATGTGTTGATTTCAGGGGTTTGAATGATATAACTGTGAAGAACAAATATTCTCTTCCACTCATCGACTCCGCTTTCAACTCCCTCCATGATGCCACTATATTCACCAAATTGGACCTGCGTAATGCCTATCATTTTATCTGCATCAAAGAGGGGGATGGGTGGAAGACGGCGTTTAATACCCCTATGGGTCATTTTGAGTATTTGGTAATGCCATTTGGACTGACTAATGCCCCAGCAGTTTTTCAGGCACTTATCAACAATGTTTTACACAATATGTAGAACAGATTTGTTTGTATATCTTGATGACATTTTGATTTTCTCTAGTACCATTGAAGAGCATGTTAGACTTGTGTTGCAATGTTTACTTGAGAACAGACTTTATGTAAAAGCTGAGAAGTGTGACTTTCATGTGACTTCTGGTAGTTTTCTTGGGTTCTTTGAGAAGGACCAGATTAAAACCGATCCTGCTAAAATCAAAGCTGTATCAGAGAGGCCTACACCCACCATTAGGAAGCAACTACAGAGGTTCCTAGGGTTTGTGAACTTCTACAGATGCTTTATCCGGGATTACAGCAGAGTTGCTTCTCCACTTACCAGATTAACTTCGGTCAAGGTTCCTTTTGAGTGGTCAATAGAAGCAGAGACAGCATTTGATAAGTTAAAAAGACTTTTGTTCTGCTCCTGTCCTTTCACACCCAGATCCCACAGCCCAGTTTATTGTAGAAGTGGATGCTTCTGATTCTGGCATAGGAGCTGTCCTCTCTCAGTGCTCTTCCTGTGACCAAAGTCTTCACCCCTGTGCCTTCTACTCCCGCCAACTGAGCCCCGCTGAGAAGAACTATGATATTGGCAATAGGAAGCTACTGGCAGTCGTCGAGGCCCTGAAGGAATGGAGACACTGGCTGGAGGGTTCAACACATCCCTTGGTGGTATGGACTGATCATAAAAACTTGTCTTATCTCCGCTCTGCTCGCAGTTTGAATTCCCGTCAAGCCTGTTGGGCGGTGTTTCTGGGATGATTCAATCTAACTCTTACTTACCGTCCTGGTTCTAGGAACATCAAACCTGATGCTCTGTCAAGGCAGTTTTCTTCACCGGTGGATGTTACTACTGACACTTTTTGCCACTTTCTTGTATAGTTGGTGCGGCCACTTGGGATGTGGAGAAAACTGTCAAAGAAGCCTTGACTAACCATCCAGTTCCTGACATGTGTCCCCCAGACCGTTTGTTTGTTCCTCCGTCTGCTAGGTCAGAGGTCCTTCAGTGGAGTCACTCATCTAAGATTGCTTGTTATCCAGGCTTCCATCGCACACTCATGCTTGTTCATCAGCGCTTCTGATGGCCTTCAATGTCCTCGGACACTAAAGAGTTTGTCGCTGCCTGCTCAGTCTGTGCCCGCAGCAAGTCTTCCCACCGTGCTGCTGCTGGCCTGCTTCGCCCACTTCCTATATGTATAATAAAAATGTTATTGTGCTGTTTTGCACCTGTCTTAAAGTAACCCTGAGAATGTACTTGTTATTCAACTTTGTTTTAGCATGCTGGGGTCAGTCTGAACTGGGAGTGAAGAGCTGGATGTACTTGTTACACTGATTATTCAACTTTGTTTTAGCATGCTGGGGTCAGTCTGAACTGGGAGTGAAGAGCTGGAGGTACTTGTTATTATTCACAACTTTGTTTTTGTTGCTATTGTGTTGCTATTGACGACTGCGCTGAAGAGATGTTTTTGCAAGAGGAAATACCTTTTTGATGCCTGTTGATTAAAGAAATTATGTGCGCCAGGGAGTTTGAAATGGCCACTCACCCTCCCTTTGCGCACACACTAGAAAAGAGGAGGCAGAGCCATGCTCCGATAGAGTCTGCTGTGGGTTTCGTACGAACGCCCAGCCGGTTGACAAGCGCACTCTGCCGAAGGTGTTGGCTCTCCACCTTAAAGGCGTCACGGTAAGAGAGAAAGAGATGTTTCATGCGCTGCAACCACTTCTGCTTGATGTAACTGCTTTTGTGGGGAATAAATATACGCCTGTTTGTTCTAGCAAAGTGCAGTCTGTGTGATCATTTCTGTGTGCCGATCTGACCGAACCTTGTTTCAAAACACTATACCACACCGTCCATGGTCCCACATTGCAGTGGATTTCGTTACCGGCCTACCGACCTTCTGAAGGTAATTCTGACAATAGTTGATCATTTCTCTAAATCAGTACACTTTGTCCCTTTGCCCAAATTACCTTCAGCATTTGAGACCGCTAACCTGCTAATTCAACATGTGTTCAAACTCCATGGCATTCCTCATGACATTGTTTCGGGCAGAGGCCCACAGTTCTCTTCCCAGGTGTGGAAGGCCTTCTGCCGTGCTCTCGAGATTTCTGCCAGCTTGTCATCTGGGTATCATCCCCAAACCAATGGCCAGACTGAGAGGGCAAATAAGGACCTGGAAGCGGCTATCCGATGTGTGGCAGCGCATCATCCCTGTTCCTGGTCCACTTATCTCCCCTGGATAGAATACTCGCACAATTCTCTCGTCTCCTCTGCCACCGGTATGTCTCCCTTCATGGCTGCTAATGGCTTCCAACTTCTTCGTTCCTTCTATCCAGTGGTATCTTCAGCGAGCTCGGCGGGTGTGGCATGAGGTCAGAGCGGCCCTCTGTCGCACTGCGGAAAGGAACCAAAGGCTTGCGGATAGGCACCGCACCGCTCCTGAATATGAGCCTGGTCAGAGAGTCTGGCTTTCTACTCGTGATCTCCCACTTCCGATGGAATCTAAGTTGTCTCCCAGGTACATTGGACCTTATGAAACTGACATGATTATTAATCCCACAGTGGTCAAACTCGAGCTGCCTGCCTCTTTGAATGTACATCCGGCCTTCCATGTTTCCCTCCTGAAACCGGTCAATACTAGTCCTCTGAGCCCTCCAACGGATTCCCCGCCGCCTCCCCTATTGGTCAACAATCATCCAGCCTATACTGTCAAGCGGCTGCTGGATGTTCGGCGTCGGGGCTGTGGGTTCCAGTATTTAGTTGACTGGGAGGGTTACGGCCCTGAAGACCGCTCCTGGGTCTCTAGGGCCCTCATTTTGGACCCTTCCCTCCTTCAGGACTTCTATGCCTGCTATCCTTTTAAGCCTGGTGGACCGCCAAGGGGCATCCCTTGAGGGGGGGGGTACTGTTAGGGTTTGTGTTGTCTGTGCCTGTTTGCCCCTCCCTTTGTGTTTTCTCTGTGCAGAGCTGGTGGGTGGTGACGGGGCGTGGCTGAGTTCTGCGGCTAAGTGGGCACACCTGATGTCTCTCAATCTGTGGGGGTATAAGACCCCGCCCTGCCATGACTCCAGCGCCAGAGTATTCAGTGACTGTCATTAGTATAACTCTCTCTTTGCTTGCTGCCTACCAAAGCTAATACTTACCTGAGCCAATACTTACCTGTGCCTTTTCATCTCCAGATGTGTCCGGTGCCACTGCTGCCTCCCACGACCTACCTCCAGCCAGCCTCCGTCACCACCACCTGCTGTAAATAAACTGTTGAACTACCTGGCTCTGTCTCTGCTTTGGGGTCCACTTAGCACAAAACCCAACACTTTTCTCTCTTTTTTAAGATGTATTGGCAGCAGTAGACTTTAAAATTTGTTTTTATGCATAAATTTCCAGTGTTTGTTACCAGCACAAAGTTTAAAAGCCAGCATCTGTGATGATATGTATGGGGGTGTGTTAGTGCCCATGGCATGGGCAACTTACACATCTGTGATGGCACCATCAATCCTGAAAGGTACATCCAGGTTTTGGAGCAACACATGCTGCCATCCAAGCAATGTCTTTTTCAGGGACATCCCTGCTTATTTCAGCAAGACAATGCCAAACCACATTCTGCACGTTATAACAGCATGGCTTCGTAGTAAAAGAGTGCAGTTACTAGACTGGCCTGCCTGCAGTCCAGACCTGTCGCTCATTGAAAATGTGTGGCACATTATGAAGTGTAAAATATGACAATGGAGACCCCAGATTGTTGAACAACTGACATCATACAGCAAGCAAGAATGGGAAAGAATTCCACCTACAAAGCTTCAACAATTGGTGTCCTCAGTTCCCAAACGCTTATTGAGTGTTGTTAGAAGGAAAGGTGATGTAACAGTGTGTAACACATACCACTGTCCCAGTTTTTTTGAAATGTATTGCAGGCATCCATTTCAAAATGAGTAAATATTTACAGAAATACAATAAAGTTTATCAGTTTGAACATTAAATATCTTGTGTTTGTGGTGTATTCAATTGAATATAGGTTGAAGAGGATTTGCCAATCGTATTCTGTTTTTATTTACATTTTTTGCACAACGTCCCAACTTCATTGGAATTGGGGTTGTATATAAAGTGTAATTTTGATCCAGAATCCGGAGTCTTTCATGGCCTAATATGTATCTGTGGTGAAAATTTGGTGAGACTCTGTGAAGTAGTTTTGACGTAATCCTTCAAAGAGTATGTAAATGGAAATCGTGATCAAGAATCTGGATTCAGATCTGAATCACCTCCAAAATTTAATGGAGTTTTCCATGGTGTAATATGCGTCCATGGTGAGAATCTGAAGTAGTTTTGACATAATACTTCAAAACCTATATAAAGTGAAATCTTGATCCAGAATCCGGATCCAGATCAACATTTAATGGAGTCTTCCATGGCCTAATATGCGTCCGTGGTGAAAATGTGGTGAGACTCCTTGAAGTAGTTTTGATGTAATCCTTCAAAGCTGAAATAATGTGAAACTTGATCCAGAATCCAGATCTGGATCACCTCCAAAATTAAGTGGAGTCTTCCATGCCACAATATCTATCTGTGGTGAAAATTTGGTGAGAATCTGTGAAGTAGTTTTGACGTAATTCTTCAAAGTTTAAAGAGTGAAACTTGATCCAGATCACCTCCAAATTTTAATGGAGTCTTCCATGGACTAATATGTATCCCTGGTGAAAATTTGGTGAGAATTCTTGAAGTAGATTTGACGTAATCCTTCAAAGACTATATAAAGTGAATGTTAATCCAGGATCTAGATCCAGATCTGATTCACCTCCAAAATTCAGTGGAGTCTTCCATGCATTAATATCTATCTGTGGTAAAAATTTGGTGAGAATCCATGAAGTAGTTTTGACGTAATTTTTTTTAAACGTATATAAAGTGAAATCTTGATCCAGAATCACCTCCAAAATTTAAAGGAGTCTTCCATGCCCTATTATCTATCTGTTGTGAAAATTTTGTCAAAATCCATGCAGTAGTTTTGACGTAATCCTGCTAATAGTAATCCTTCAAAGCGTATATAAAGTGAAACTTGATCCAGGATCCGGATCTGGATCAACTCCAAAATTTAATGGAATCGTCCTTTGCCTAATATCTATCTGTGGTGAAAATTTCGTCAAAATCTGTGCTGTAGTTTTGACGTAATCCTGCTAACAGGCAGACATACATACATACAGACAGACAGACAAATAAACGCAGGTGATTTTATTACGTCCTTGGGTGATATAATAATTACCTTTTTAGACTGTTCCAAATGCGTTCTCCACCTCTTTCAGCGCATGAGAGAGATCTGCTGCTGGAGCGATCCTCTGTGATTCTGAAAGCGATTAGAGGCGTTTTAAACAGCCAACTCGGAGAAAAAAAAATTAATCTCCTACGAAATAATTATTTTATATACGCACCACGATACGCACTGTCCAGGGCACAACGCGGCAGCATCCAGTGGAACAAAGCACGGCATCCAGCTGGGAACACAGCGGGTGGAATCATCACAACAAAGTGTGTGCAAGTGTCAGGGCACCTTTATTCCCTCCCAGATGTGGCACGAATTTCATTTTATTTGACATTCCGCCTGATTCGGCGTGGCTCGTGTTCATTCGTACGAGGTGTGACGGGGCTCTAACCAATTTGCCCTATTGAGGTTTCAAATCCTGCAAAACTTCAGAGAGATCGCCGCGCTGTAAGATGTCAGTAACATTGAGAAATGCTTTGAGACGGTCTGATCAGACCGCAATATAGCATAAAACTGTGTATATTGTGCCTAAAACTCTCATGAATATATTATCTGGGTTTTTAGATGTTGTTATTGTGTTTGTTTTATGTAAACCTGCCAGAAGCTAAGGTTGTTTTTCCGTTATTTTCAGTGGGAATTGCTGTGAGCTGCGATTGCTTCCTGTTCATGTCGTTCTGGGAGAAAGTGAAGTTTGCTCTTTAACGTCCTGCTTATTGTCCTTTACAACACTTTTTGTCCTCTTTGTTCCAGAGTAATATATATAAAATGTCTGAAATTCCGTTTGCGTTTATTAAATTCCACACATTTGTTTTACCAAGTTTTCAGGGTCCCATGCATGCAGTCTCTTATTAACGTGATGAAAAGCATAAAAAATGACATTTTGGTAGTATAATGTTGGCGCGCAAAGGATTATAGGATATCTCAATAGACCGAATACTACCACCAAATACAGTAAATCATCTGTTTGTGCAAATGCATTCTGGAATAGACACTCAGCTCCTGAAACATGTAAAATGCTTAAATTGGTGCGAGGAAAAAACAAACTGTCACCCATAAAAACACCAGTAAGCCCCCAGAACCAAGTCCCAACACCCAGAAAGGCAAGAAGACATGTTTTCATCACACCACGGCTCAAAGCAGAATGATTTCTTCACATTTATTTTGGAGTGTTGTTAAAGAGATAATATGATGATAAAAACGTCTCCAGTGGCTTCAGGGAGCTTTCTGTCAGAGTGAATGCACCAAAGCTCTGAGCGCTGCTCCCTGTGTCATCAGATCCAGCTCAGGTGCACGTGGGCATTTACTGGGGGATCGTCACTCTGCCACCGGCAAGAAATTAAAGAAGATCCTTTAGACAAGTTGTGCAATGTCCTTCTCCACCTTCTCCATGGGGCACTGAAGTTCGTACCTGTGTCAAAAAGAGCACGTAACACTTCTGTGATGTCACAAAGTTGGGTATATGGCATTTCAAACATCGATCTGCGGACTTACCTTCTGAAGGGGACGCCATCAGAGGTAATTAGGAACTTCTCAAAGTTCCATCGAATGTCGTTGACGCTAATTGGAGACCAGTAGAATTTCTTTATGTCGCCAATAAGAGTGTTGACAAATGGCAAAGACTCCTGCATGTGTGGGTTGACCAATCAGATACTTTATGCCATTAAGGTAACATATTAACAAATTCAATGTTGTGAACAGTACCTTTAGATAGGTGAACAGAGGCTCTTCATTTAATCCGTTCACTTCGACTCTCCCAAAGACTGGGAAGTTTGGGACAAACCCCCCTCCAGGCCTGACATATTTCAGAATATTTAGGGTCTCATGATTCAGCTCTGAAAAAAAAAACATTAAAGTATACTCCAAAAA
Organism: Thalassophryne amazonica; assembly: GCF_902500255.1. NCBI lineage: Eukaryota > Metazoa > Chordata > Actinopteri > Batrachoidiformes > Batrachoididae > Thalassophryne > Thalassophryne amazonica. The sequence goes on along the minus strand of NC_047120.1, from coordinate 26,338,022 downwards.
ATTGAAATGCAACACTTTTGTTTTTGTTCCTATTTTCATGTATGGTACCATTTTGTATTTGTTCCATGAATCCTTTGAGGTGCTTTGGCCAGTTCCACCAAAGATGCTGTGTCCTTCTACACTGACTCCACTTTGTAAAGTTAAAGGTCATCGGGGGAAAAGGTTAACGTTACATTTTTTTATCCAATGTCCACCACATTTGCCAAACATAGGTTATAGAATAGGCCAGGAAGCATCAAGTTTACCAATGGTCAAACCCTGGAATCAAGATAACTGGGTAACAGTAAGTGGTAAGCACCTGCTGTCCAAAATGAAGTCTCCTGGCAAAGGGAAAAAGTTGCAGTTGTTGTGTGGGCCGCCAGAAGAGGAGGTACTGCTGGCCCACCACGAGAGGGCACCCTGCCTGAAGTGCGGGCTTCAGGCACGAGAGGGCGCAGTCGCCTCACAGGAGCAGCCAGGGTGACAGCTGTCACGCATCACCTGCAACAGCTGTTACCCATCATCTGATCAGCAGGGGAATATCAGCAGGACGACGCCTCCACCTCTTTGCCGAGATATCGTTCTACCTGGAAGGTAACGTGCTCAGCTGACTGGTTAACAGTGTGACTTTTGGGAGTTGTTTAGCTGACTCCTTTTCCAATGAGTGGTGGAGGTAGTTTTCCTGCCGTGCGGATTCCTGGGTGCAGACGCACCCACATTTAATTGTTCTTTTGTTCCTCGCCAGCACTACCAGGTCCGACACGCGAAGGCAGTGGCCACCTGGGAGTTCGGGACTTGGCGGCTCCAGTATTCCCGGGGTCTGGTGGCGGAGGAAATCGTGTGGTTCTGGTTCTGCTTTGGACAGACGTCTCCTATCTTCGAGCCTGCCCACACGACACCTTTTGTGATTTGGCTTTGTCTATTGTAATCTGATTGTATTTGTTGTGCCCATTCACAACAGTAAAGTGTTGTTATTTGACCTCATCCATTGTCCGTTCATTTGCGCCCCCTGTTGTGGGTCCGTGTACCTACACTTTCCCAACAGGATATCTCGGCCAACGTCATGGACCCCGAGGGGCGTCGACCGGCCGTTGAACGGCCAATGGAAGAGCAGGGCGCACAGGCGTCTGCAGGAGGAATGATCGGTGAGTTGCAGCGAATCCTCACCGCTTTTACGGCTCGGCTGGATCTGATGACCGAGCAGAATGTCCTCCTTAACTGCAGGGTGGAGGCTCTCGCCGCGCAGGTGGAAGCGCGCCCTCAGGGCGCTGCTGCGGCTCTCCCTCCTGTCGATCCTGTGCGCAATAGTGACGTTCCACAGGTCGTTCAACGACCCCTCCCACCTTCCCCTGAAGCATACATAAGCCCTCCAGAACCGTACGGGGGTTGTGTGGAGACATGCGCGGACTTTCTTATGCAGTGTTCGCTCGTCTTCGCACAACGTCCCGTCATGTACGCGACTGATGCTAGTAAGATAGTTTATGTGATTAATCTGCTTCGCGGCAAGGCACGCGCTTGGGCTACAGCGCTCTGGGAGCAAAATTCACGGCTCCTTCTGACATATGATGGGTTTGTGAGGGAGTTCAGAACAGTGTTCAATCACCCAAATAGAGGAGAGACCGCTTCAGCCGTGCTGCTGTCAATGAGACAGGGGCGCCGGAGCGCAGCTGCTTATGCAGTCGACTTCCGCATCGCGGCTGCGAGGTCCGGCTGGAATAGCACTGCCCTCCGCGCCGCCTTCGTAAACGGACTATCGTTGGTCCTGAAGGAGCACCTGGTGGCTAAGGACGAACAGCGGGATTTGGACGGGCTTATTGATCTCGTTATACGATTAGACAATCGGTTAGAGGAACGCCGTCGGGAGCGAGGCGAAGGACGTGACCGGATACGCGCCGCCCCTCTCCCTTCCGGGTTCGAAAAGGGGCCGCCCTCCCCACGCTCCACAGCCGCAGCGCTTTGTGGGGCAACAGCTCCCCCTGTTGACGTTGTTAGGGAAACGCACAGGGCCAAAATGGGGAGGCTGATCCGTGGAGAGTGTTTTCTCTGCAGCTCAACAGAGCACACACAGAGAGACTGCCCCAAACGGCCAAGACGTCAACACTCGCCCTTAGAGACTGGGCTAAGGGGGGGGTCAAGACATTCAAGTGAGACACACACAAATTGCCACACGACTCCCAGTCACAATCCTGAGCGGGGATTTAACCCTTCAAGCCCGAGCACTGGTGGACACGGGGTCAGAAGGGAATCTGCTAGACAGCGGATGGGCAAAGGAGGTAGGGCTCCCTCTGGTGGCGCTTCCTTCGCCATTGCAGGTGCGGGCACTAGATGGCACCCTCCTCCCTTTACTCACACACAAGACACAACCAGTAACTCTGGTGGTGTCTGGAAACCACCGGGAGGAGATTGAGTTTTTTGTAACTCCTTCTACCTCCCCCGTGATTTTGGGCATCCCATGGATGTTAAAGCACAATCCCTGGATCGATTGGCCGTCTGGGGTGGTGGTTCAGTGGAGCGAAACCTGCCATCGGGTGTGTTTAGGATCCTCGGTTCCTCCCGGTTCCCAGGCTAAGGAGGAGGTCAAAGTCCCTCCCAATCTGACGGCAGTGCCGGTTGAGTACCACGATCTTGCTGACGTCTTCAGCAAGGATCTGGCACTCACCCTTCCCCCGCACCGTCCGTACGATTGTGCCATTGATTTGGTTCCAGGCGCTGAGTTCCCGTCCAGCAGGCTGTACAACCTCTCACGACCTGAGCGCGAATCAATGGAGACCTACATCCGGGACTCATTAGCTGCCGGGCTGATCCGGAACTCCACCTCCCCGATGGCGGCAGGTTTCTTTTTTGTGGGCAAGAAAGATGGCGGACTTCGTCCATGTATTGATTACAGGGGGCTGAATGAGATTACGGTTCGCAACCGATATCCGTTGCCATTATTAGATTCCGTGTTCACCCCCCTGCATGGAGCCAAAATCTTTACTAAGCTGGATCTTAGAAATGCGTATCACCTGGTTCGGATCCGGAAGGGAGACGAATGGAAGACGGCATTCAACACCCCATTAGGTCACTTTGAGTACCTGGTCATGCCGTTCGGCCTCACAAACTCCCCCGCGACATTCCAAGCATTAGTTAATGATGTCTTGCGGGATTTCCTGCACCGATTCGTCTTCGTATATCTAGACGATATACTCGTCTTTTCTCCGGATCCTGAGACTCATGTCCGGCATGTACGTCAGGTCCTGCAGTGGTTGTTGGAGAACCGGCTGTTTGTGAAGGGCGAGAAGTGTGAGTTTCACCGCACATCTTTGTCCTTCCTGGGGTTTATCATCTCCCCCAACTCCGTCGCTCCTGATCCGGCCAAGGTTGCGGCGGTGAGAGACTGGCCCCAACCCACTAGCCGTAGGAAGCTGCAACAGTTCCTCGGCTTTGCAAATTTCTACAGGAGGTTCATTAAGGGCTACAGTCAGGTAGTTAGCCCCCTGACAGCCCTGACCTCACCAAAAGTCCCCTTCACCTGCTCGGATCGTTGCGATGCCGCGTTCAAGGAGTTGAAACGGCGCTTCTCGTCTGCACCCGTTCTGGTGCAGCCCGATCCTAGTCGCCAGTTAGTGGTTGAAGTGGACGCCTCGGACTCAGGGATAGGAGCTGTGCTTTCCCAGAGCGGGAAGACCGATAAGGTCCTTCACCCTTGTGCCTATTTTTCCCGCAGGTTTACCCCGGCCGAATGGAACTATGACGTCGGCAATCAAGAACTCCTTGCGGTGAACGAGGCTCTTGAAGAGTGGAGACATCTGTTGGAGGGAACGTCCGTGCCATTCACGGTTTTCACTGACCACCGGAACCTGGAATATATCAGGACCGCCAAGCGGCTGAACCCCAGGCAAGCCCGCTGGTCACTGTTCTTCGGCCGTTTTGACTTCCGGATCACCTACCGTCCCGGGACCAAAAACCAGAGATCGGATGCCTTGTCCCGGGTACATGAAGATGAAGTCAAAGCGGAGTTGTCGGATCCACCGGAACCCATCATCCTGGAGTCCACTATCGTGGCCACCCTCACCTGGGACGTAGAGAGAACCATCCGGGAGGCCCTGGCACGAAGCCCAGACCCCGGAACTGGGCCGAAGAACAAACTATACGTCCCACCAGAAGCTAGGGCTGCAGTCCTGGACTTCTGTCATGGCTCCAAGCTCTCCTGTCATCCAGGGGTGCGAAGAACCATGGCAGTTGTCCGGCAGCGCTTCTGGTGGGCGTCCCTAGAGGCCGACGTCCGGGATTATATCCAGGCCTGCACCACCTGCACCAGGGGCAAGGCTGACCATCGCAGGGCATCAGGACTACTCCAGCCGCTGCCTGTGCCTCATCGCCCCTGGTCCCACATCGGCCTGGATTTTGTCACGTTCCTTGACTGACCGCTTGAAGCTGGCTTCAGAGAGAGACAGATTCCCATAGAAGCCCATGTTAAAATGGGCAACTTTAGAGCATAAATAAACATGTTTATAGCTGGTACTAAAACCACTTTTGGTCTCTATAGCTCAGTTGCCTCCTTCATGACATTTGTAAGCAGGGTGAGGGATCTTTTTAATAACATTGTTGAAGATGTTTTAAGTCATAAAGTTATGGATAATTAGGGGGGGTGGTTGTTTTGATTGACAGCTCATGTCATGGCTGCTAATTGCAGTGAAGAACCATCTCTGTCAATTCTGAGCATTTTATTACAAATAACTAATTATATGGGTTAACTGTCCACGCAGATCATCTAAGAAGTTTGTGCTCCAGTATTTCAGTTGAGTGAAAAATAAGGCGGTAGGTTCTAGAATTGATACACAAATTATCTTATCTGCCCTGAATCAAAGGCTTCGTTATACCCACCAGGTGCTTGAAGACCAAACTGGTTACAGGAGAATCCCAACACAGTGAAGTTGAGGTCACCAAACATTTCCATCAGTGCATTCAGTCGGTGGTACTACGGGAAAAAATACATATACGAGTATATTTTATACATAAAACACACAGTTCGCAGCTTGAGACCCACTGGTGTTTATGTGTGTTGATACAAACCCAATATTTGTGAGTAAAAAGTTTACAATACCAAAATATACATTCAAAATAGTTTATTTGTTATGTTTCGGACGCGGTCGGAGCACCGAACCAGCGTTTGAAAGGACCCAGCATAAAATAAGCAGAGCACGGTTCAAAGGATAACAGAGTTTAATAAACATAACAGTGTGCAGTGCTAAACAACCAAAAAGTCCGCGGTCTGGTGAGGTGGAAACACGGCGCGCTCTCAACAGCGCAAACGGTCCGGAGCCACAGCAGTTCGGACCCAGGGACCCCGCCGACACCCCCCAGGTGGCCGCGACAAACCAAGTCTGTGAAGAAAGAAAGCATGAGGTGAGTCCAACTCCACACAGAGAGACACAACTCAAAGGTGCACGCAATCAGCAAACACTTCCTGGCTTAAATCTATACATCAGCTTCTTACCCTGCAGGCACGGAACAACTCAGTTCAAATCTCCACTGCAGCAGAAGCTGATTAGACAATTAGCATAACGTGACAGCTCACTAACACAAGGTGTGAGGGACACCAAGTCCACTGTCATTACTTCATAAAAGTCACCAAAAACCGAATTACCTCAGGAAGTGTGCTGAAGAGCGTGAGACCTCACCCAATCCTCCTTCACAGACTGTGGCGTCAAACCTGGAGCGGTCTCTGCGTCCATGATGGTGAGATTGTTCTCCTGACGTCGATCTCACACGTCTACTCACAAGGTCGCGTCTCTGGCAATCACACACTGTGCATTCAAAGTTTAAATGCAGCAATCTCTGATTAAGACAAAATACACCACAGCTGTGAGTCCTAATGACCTGCATGTGAAAACAAGCCTCAGGTGTTCAGGGTGAGGTCCTAATGCTCAGCACTCAGTCCTGAATGCATACCACCTGGTGGGAGAAACAGAAAACAAAAACCAAGCCAGCCAAACACCCCAGCCCACATTATTTCCTCCACCAAGGAGGTTATGTTTTCGGTGGCGTCCGTTTGTTTGTTGGTTGGTTGGATGTTAGCAGGATTACTCAAAAAATCCTCAACTTATTTCAATGAAATTTTTACCAGGGGTGTATCTTGGCCTAAATTAGAAGTCATTAAATTTTGGTAATGATCCGGATCCAGTAATTTTTTAAGGATTCTTTATCGTTGCAGGATAGGGCCAATTTCAACATTTTTGTATCTAACTTCATGAAGACGGGTCACAAAGGCTGAACAAAAATTAAGCTATGACACAACAATAATTTAGCATTTGTTTCTCCTCATTGAATAAACTTATTATTAGAAAATAAAAAAACTTGTGTAGTTCATGCAGTTTCTCTTTATAAATACATTTGCTCAATATCTAACTACTGAATCTGAAACATGACGGTAGATGCGTGAAACGACGTGGAATAAGTCTCTTTGCCAAAGGGTATTCCATGTGACGTCAGTGACCCTATGGCCTTGGCGGAGGTTTGCGCTCTCCGAGTGCTTCTAGTTCTGAACATTTTATTATCAAACTCCTATGACAAAATAATCTGAGACTTGAGGTTTTACAGTTTAAACATGAACTTTATTGTAAATAACTGTAAATACAACCAACAAAGAACCAACATAAGTCAGGGTGCCTTCACTCTGATTGGTAGCCACCGTCAAGCCCCAACTCACTGGAGCCTATGCTACTAGACCACATTGTCATTGTTGGCTTTCGGGTCCGTGGCTCTACTAGGATTCGAATCGACAGGTGGCCCACGAGTGAGGACTTCTTGGGGAAAGAGGCTGCAGTCTCCTGAATTGCGTTATCAGGAGATGAGATCATTGACCCCCGGTGTTGCCTCCTTTACCCAAACTAAAGACCCTTTCACTCTCCGGCCTGCAAGATGTTGGACAGATGTTAACCAGCCCAGCCCCCACATTTAAATATTGTGCAGTTGAGGGGTTTGGAGACCCCCTCTAAAGCACCATCAGGGACCAGGACTTGGAATCTCTCTGCTACATCTGCTGGAGATAGTTTGCACCCGTGCATCCTCCTTTTGATCTGAAACATTCAATACAGGGATTAGACTGTCCTGCACCCACCCCACAGTCAGGAGATGACAGACATGGTGGTTCTTCCTGGACGCCGTCACAGGAGGTCAGTGACATCCCCTCAGGGTGATCCTCAGGAGATTAGGTGGGTAGTTCCTCAGTGATATCAGCAGGGGTGGAAAGAGAGTTCCCCTCAGGGACATCGATGTTACTAGTGTGCACGTTCCTCACCTTCTCCATTGACCGGATGTGCTCACCAAGTGACCCGCAAGAAACATCAATGTGGGTTAGCAAAGCCCCCCCCCCCCCAGAGGCTTAAAGACAGCTTGGGTGAGAGAACAGCTGAGCCCTCTTTGCTCTGCTCAGTTGCTGGTAGGAGAATGGCCACTGTGGCAACTGCTGGCTGATGACCGTCATCACAGGACATAAATCAGCGCTTGTTCCTCTTCTTCCTGGCGCCACCCAAGCCACAGTTGGAATCCGGCGAGGATGCAGACCAGAAATGAGTAGCTGGTGTTGAGGTGCTATGGAAACCACCGGAGTAAGAGGAGGCGTGCAATCCGCCAATCGTGGAGATGGTTGGAGGACAGGAACGGACAAAAAATTCACTGTAGGAATCAAAATGCTAAACCAGGCTGAGTACTTACAACTTGCAGATACTGGAATACCCAAGGACAGGGCACCACAACATTACTCAAACCAACCACAACTAAGACTGAGCAGAGTCTATAGATAACACACTCAATCACAGACAGCTGCAGATCCAAGCAGGTGTAGACCATTAACTCAAAATCTGCAGGAATGTAACAAAACAGCAAAGGGGGCTAGAAGGTCAGGACAGAGACTAAAACATGCAGGATTAGAACTAAACACCAGTGGAGGAGAGAGAGTCAGAAAACACATACAAGATGACAAAACAGAGGAAAAAGTGAGGAGACAGATAATAATAAGACAAAGGCTGAAGTGAGAACAGACCGGGGCAGTGACAAGAACAGAACAGAACATTTGGGATTGCACAGGGGTCTGTCTTAGGCCCACTGCTTTTCTCCCTTTATATAGCACCCCTTGGGCACATATTGCAGTGTTTTCATTGCTATGCTGATGATACTCCATTATACATGCCCATAACTGCTGATAATCTTATCCACATAAAATCCTTAGACGATTGCCTTGCATCATTGAAAATGAATTTGACCAGCTAACATTTAGCCTTGGCTCGTGTATCATACATCATACTGACAAACTGAGGAACCTTGGGGTAATTTTTGATCCTACATTATCCTTTGACCTCCACATTAGAGATATTACGAGGACTGCTTTCTTCCACCTGCAAAATACAGTGAAGATTCATCCCATCCTGTCTATGGCTGATGCTGAGACCCTGATTCATGCATTTGTTTCTCCTAGATTGGATTCCTGCAATGTTGTATTTTCTGGCTTACCGCAGTCCAGCATTAAGGGTCTCCAACTGGTTAAAAATGCTGCTGCCAGACTTTTGACAGGAAGCAGAACGTTTGACCACATTACACCCCATTACACCCATTTTAGCATCTCTTCACTGGCTTCCTGTCCCAGTGAGATCAGATTTTAAGGTTATTGTTGTGTGGGCTGCCAGAAGAGGAGGTACTGCTGGCCCACCACCAGAAGGCGCCCTGCCTGAAGTGCGGGCTTCAGGCACGAGAGGGCGCTGCCGCCTCAGGAACAAGCCGTGGTGACAGCTGTCACCCATCATCCGTGACAGCTGTCACTAATCAACACATCTGGTATAAAAGCAGGAAGACACCTCCACCAAACTGCCGAGATATCATCTTCATCTGGAGGTAATACTCTCAGCCCCTTTTGTGAGATCGATAAATCTATTATTGTGAGTGTTTGCAGGAGAACCGGTCGTTTTTGAGGAGGCTGTGCAAGACGGCGCTCCTTTTCGGCTGAGACCGCTGCAACGCGCTGAGTGAGAGGTGGAGGTGGCATTCCCACCATTGTTACTGGGTGTTCACACACCCACCCTTTGACTGTCTTTTGCTTTCTGCCAGCAGTACCAGATCCGACACTCCGGGAAAGTGGCCACCTGGGGACTCCGGAACTTGGCGGCTCCAGTATTCCTCGGGTTCAGGTGGCGGTGGAAATCGTGTGGTTCCGGTTCGTTTCCAGACGGGCGTCTCCTATCGTCGAGCCTGCCCACACGACCCCTTTTATTAATTGACTGTTGCACATTCTGATTCTGCTGTGTTTGGTTGTGACATTCACACCAGTAAAGTGTTATAATTTGACTCCTTCCATTGTCCGTTCATTTACGCCCCCTGTTGTGGGTCCGTGTCACTACACTTTCCCAACAGTTATGTTATTAACTTATAAAATTATTCACGGACTAGCTCCTCCCCATTTAGCTGACCTACTTAAACCCTACGTACCGGCCCGTGCTCTGCATTGTCAGGGTGCAGGACTACTTTGTGTCCCTAGGGTGAATAAAAAGTCTGCGGGTCACAGAGCTTTCTCTTATCGTGCCCCTGTTCTGTGGAATGATCTCCCTGCATCAATAAAACAGTCAGATTCTGTAGAGACTTTCAAGTCCAGACTTAAGACGCACTTATTTTCCCTTTCGTATGGCTAGCATACTGGCATAGTATGTTACGATGCTTTTTACCCTTTTAAATTCATTTATTAGGAAAGAGAGTGGGTCGCAGCCTCAACTTTATCTAAAGTCTGGTTCTTTTAGTGAAGCTTAGGGCTAATGGCCAGCGAGCACCTTAGTATTTCTTCTGTTTTTCTTGCTGCTTTATGCTGACAAATTATACTGTGTTGTTTTTCTGATGCCTGATTGTTTTTTTTTTTCTCTGTTTGAGATGCAGCTCCATCCAAACATGCAGGCCTCCCGTCCTGTGCACCGGCATGGACTCCCAAAATTTCCTGTATTTCGTTTTGTAAATTGTGTCGGTAGCATGGCCCAAGCAGGGGGTCACCCCTTTGACTCTGGTCTGCTTGAGGTTTCTTCCTCAAATCATTAGAGGGAGTTTTTCCTTGCCACTGTCACCTGTGTGCTTGCTCTGGGGGTTGGTAAGGTTAGACCTTACTTGTGTGAAGCACTTGGAGGCAAATGTGTTGTGATTTGGTGCTATATAAATGAAAATAAATGAAACTGAAAACAGAGACACAGAAGAGGTGATGGAGTGTGGCACAAAAGAAGCAGGCTGGGACTAACAGAATAGAGAGAAACAGAGCAGGGCTGAGTGAGAGAGATGCTCACTCTCACACTAGACTGAACAGGAGCACTGAGGGCCCAAAAGGACGAGAGTGGGGGGAAAACCACAGAGCTTAATAATGAGTACTAGAGTCTGCACTCCCAATGCTGCCAGCTGAACATGAATGTCCCCTCATGGACAGCGACATGACACCTCCTAACCGGGTAAAATATTGATGGATGTTAATACATATTCAATGCAGATATGTGAGTGAACACACTCAGAAAAACAGTCGGAACATCCATCCATCCATTTTCTTCCGCTTCATCCGAGGTCAGGTCGCGGGGGCAGCAGGTCAAGCAAAGCCGCCCAGACCTCCCGATCCACGCACACCTCCCCCAGCTCCTCCAGGGGAAGCCTGAGGTGTTCCCAAGCCAGCTGCAAGATGTAGTCCCTCCAGCGTGTCCTGGGTCTTCCCCAGGGCCTTCTCCCGATGGGACGTGCCTGGAACACCTCTCCAGCGAGGCGTCCAGGGGGCATCAGAAAAAGATGCCCGAGCCACCTCAGCTGGCTCCTTTTGACGTGGAGGTTCTCCTCCACGTCTTCTCCTCCAGTCGTAACATACGTGTTAAAATGTCATTCTGACCTGGCTATCAAGCCAGTGAAATTAATTTACATTAAATTATGTAAGGAAAGTATTAAACGTACTCTGGCACCCACACATTCCCAAATATTAGTGTTGAACATTACACAGATCTGATCTGTTCTAGCTGCAATAAATCACCTGCTGAGACATCCTGCTGCCACTGTGTTCAGCGTAGCATGGCTCAACAATCCAATACATACATATATATATATTATATTTTTACACAACTATCCTTTATTGACCAAGTTTCAATCATGAAGTCAGTGGTGTGGGTGTGTATCTCTGTGTTTGGGTGTGACTGTGAGCGGCACAGCGCGGGTCATTATAATCTGCGAGCAGTGGCTCAAAATTAAGGCGCAAAATTAAAAAATCATTGGTCTTGTCTAACAATTTTAATCACTAGCGACAAATATTTTAACTAGACATCGGTCTAGCAGGGGAAAATATCAACTAGACATAAGAGTTAATGGTCCGTGTCCTTGACAGACATGGCAGGCAACATACACCTGTTTATCGACCAAATGTCACAGACAAAGTGACAAGAATAACCAAAACCACTTACTTATGGAAGGAAATGTCTCCCTTCTTCTGTTTGTGGCTTTGCCAACATGCACAGCTTTCCAGTAAATTCCACTTGTTTCTTGACGAGACTAATTGAGCGTCGATGCGTGCTGCCTACTGAGTTGCCCGCATCCAAAATGGCGATCACGCCTCCATGCCTAACCTCTCCGGGGAAAACATAGGGGCCAAATCCCAAAAACAACCCTACCAAAACACAGCCCTAACACTTCTCGTTTATTTTGGATCTGCTTAGCTAGCAAGATAGTGACCGCTTATCTCTTGTCGCTGTTAAATACTCTTCTGACTGACAGCTCATCACTTTGACTGTCTCTTCCAGCTAATGTAACCAAAGTGTAATGAGGGTCCCAGTCATACTTGACAGCATTCTAAACAATGCCGTCAGACCACCCTCTGCTGGACAAATTATGTCATGCCACCAATTCCAACAGTCAAAGTGTTTTTCTGCATTGTTTATTTGGTAAAAGTAAAAGTTTTCATATTTGCAAAAATAACACAGATAGCAATGTTGTTAAAAAGTGTCATATCAACCGATATCAGCAAACCGATATATCAGTCAACCTCTACTCTCAACCCTTAATAAAAGTGACATGTTATGTTGGACAAAGTGTCATGATATTGCAGAGCATTACCTCCACGATTGTTGACCCTCAGAAGGTGGCAACAGTGACGATGAGAAGCACCTTACCCCTGTAGTTACTGAGTGGAACAGAAACCCCATCCAGAGTCTCGGCAGAGAAATCGTAGATTGATTTATGAGCCATGACTTCACTTCAGCATGCACGCAGGACTGTAAGTCAGCACAGAGTGAGCGTTCACTCAGCCATCCTGTGGGCTCATCTCATTCTGTCCGACGAAACTCAGTCAGCAAATGTTCAGCATGACCGACTTCATTGTTCCTGCCAGAGGTGAGCTCACAGCGGGATCGTTTGTCCAACACGTGTATCCAGAGTGAGCGTCAGCCAAAGTGGTGACAGCTGAAGATTTTGAAAAGCATCCTGTATCTTTTCCTCCCAGTTACAGCAAACAAATGACTGAATGATATGTTGCAGGTAATGTGAACAATTTTTCAATTTTTATAAATATAACGCAATGCTAAAAAAAAAAACCCTCAGCCATATGTGCATGGTCTTCTTTAAAATTTGCAGTTGTTTAATTGGTATTCCAGTGCAAAGTGTATATATATATATATATATATATATATATATATATATATATATATATATATATATATATATAATTTACAATTTGTACATGTTCAATAAAGCCCTCGATCAATCAATCATAAACAATATTTATGTTTATGAGCTTTTGACAAGAGAGGAAGTTAGCTTTGAGTCAGCAGAAGTAAGCGTGCACACTGACATCCACAAAATGTCTTGTAAATCATTCCAGAGGTATTATCAGGTTACAAAAACACCATTTTCCGTTATAAAAGTGTTTATTTCTCACTAGCTTTTACATAATATATGACAAAGAGGTTACAGTTACACACAAACAAAATGGTTTGCAGCTAGCCTGCGACATCACCATGCTAATGTCCACTGTAAATCACTTCAGAGGTTTTTTTTAGGTTCCAAAAACTCAGTTTTAGAAGTGTTTATTTCTCGCTAGCTTTTATATAATATATGAGAAAGACAGCAAGGATGCACAGAGCCTATGGTGGTGCATTCAGGACATCATGGACTACAAGCCTGTGCCACAGAGCTGTGAGAGCAACATCCCTCTGCTCAAAAAATGAAAAAGCTTCTTTGCACGCTTTGAAACACACACACACACAAAAAAAAAAAAATCACACACCCACAGAAGACCCCTCCCCACGACCAGATCCTGTGCCTCTCTGCCACCAACGTGAAGAGGACACTCATGCTATCAACACCCGCAAGACAACAGGTCCAGACACCATCCCTGGTTGTGTGCTGAAGGACTACGTAGAGGAGTTTAAGGATGTCTTTGGCTCTACCGAGCCAAACGATCTACAGAGGATGCAATCTGCTCTGCACTCCACCCAGCCCTCACCCACTTGGACAAAAAAGACTCATATATGACAATACTGTTCACAGACTTCAGTTCTGCATTCAACACCATAATACCGCAACAACTCATCTGCAAACACGACAAACTAGGATTCTGTACCTCCCTCTGCAACTGACTTCTGGACTTCCTTAGTCAGAGGCCTCAAGTAGTACATGTTGGCAACAACATTTCAAGCAGCATCACACTGAGCACAGGGGCACCCCAAGGCTGTGTGCTCAGCCCCCTGCTCTTAACCTTGCTGACACATGACTGCACGACATCCTACAGCAACAATTACATTGTGAAGTTTGCTGACAACACAACCCTGGTGGGTCTCATCACCAAGGGCGACGAGACTCAATATAGGAAGGATGTCAACCTTCTGACCACGTGGTGCAGAAGCAACAACCTCCTGCTGAACGTCAGAAAGACCAAGGAGATTGTTGTTGACTTCCGGAGAGGTCACACCCAACACCTGCCACTGACCATTGACGGGGCTGCGGTGGAGAGAGTGAGCAGCACCAAATTCCTGGGGGTGCACATCAGTGAAGACCTCTCCTGGACCACCAACACCGCATCACTGGCGAAGAAAGCCCAGCAGGGCCTCTGCTTCCTAAGAAAACTCAAGCGGGCAAGTGCTCCACCAGCCATCATGAGCACATTCTACCGAGGCACCATTGAGAGCATCACCAGCTGTCACTGTGTGGGGCGGAGCTGCACTGACTACAACAGGAAAGCCCTGCAGCGCATAGTGAACACAGCTGGAAGGATCATTGGTGCCCCCACTCTCCTCCCTGAAAGACATATACACTACCCGTTTCACCCGCAGGACGATCACAATTGTCAATGATGCAAGCCACCCCGCTCACAATTTGTTCAACCTCCTGCACTCTGGGAAGAAGTACTGTACCCTGCGCTCCCGCACCTCCAGACTCCCCAACAGCTTTATCCACCAGGATGTTAGGAGGCTAAACTCACTACCCTCTCCACCCCCATTTCCATAACATCCTGGACTTCTAAACCCTCTGACCCACACAACTGTCTTGCACTCTTATGCCACTTCGACACTTTGTTTAAAACCAGGAGAACACACTTCTGCTGCTATTATCTGACTGTACTTGCACGACTATGCCACTTGCACACTTGGGTCAAACAGAAATACCTCAGCTGCCACTATTTTCCTTGACTGTCTCTGCACTATTTCATTTTTCGCTGCCACTTATCACCGTGAACAGTGTGCTTTTAGTTCTTCATTGCAAATTTTTTTGTGTGTCTTCATTTTGAGTCTTCATCACCTTCTTACTTATATATTGTTTACTTGAATGCTAGATACACTGAAAAAAACTGAAATTGAAGCGATATTTACTTGAAAAAAAAAAACTAGTAAATTTTTAAAGGAGAATTCTTAAGTAAATTTTACTTGCATATATTAGTTGATCTAAAAGGATAACTCAAGTAACATTTACTAGCAATCATCAACTAAAACTAAATATTTTCACTGAGTTTTACTCTGTCTTTATTCATAAAAAGTAAAACTATTCAGCTGTTCCCCTTGTTAGCAGATCCAATTTGCATCTGCATGTTGATTTGGCACAAATTCTACACTGGATGCACTTCCTGATGGAAATGCGCCAGGGGTGTGGGTTTGAACCGGGAACCTTTTGCACTGAAACCAAGTGCACTAACCGTTTGTCCACACCTCTGCCTACTATGGATTATTAAAAATACTTAAATTTGTCAGACAGTGAGACAAAAGAAATTCTGTTTAGAAAAAAGATGCATCAATGGTTGTTTTATAATGAACACATTCATGAACTAATGATCCAAGATCTGCTGTGGCAACTCCAAGTGAAAACAAGGGCAGCCAAAGGGACTTAAAACTCAGTGCAGGGGTGGTGGACAAGCGATTAGTGCACTTGGTTTCAGTGCAAAAGGTTCCCAGTTCAAACCCCACCCCTGCCACATTTCTCCATGTAATGTGGAGGTGCGTCAGGAAGCACATCCAGTGTAGAATTTGTGCCAAATCAACATGCAGATCCAAATTATGAATAAAGAGAGAGTAAAATTCAATGAAAATATTCAGTTGATGATTGCTAGTCAATGTTACTTGAGTTATTCTTTTAGAAACACTAATATATGCAAGTAAGATTATTTAAGAATTCCCATTGTAAAATTTACTTGGAATTTCTGAGTGAAAAAACTTTTTTTTTCAAGTAAATATTACTCCAATTTTTTTCAGTGTAGGTTTGTCTTAATGATTACCTTACTGTCGGGAATATTTCACCGTGGGATGGTGGGAAACGTAATTTCGATTGCTTTGTATGTCTGGTACATGTGAAGAATTGACAATAAAGCTGACTTTGTCTTTGAGAAGCATGTTATTTATATAAACACATAAATGAAGCAGTTTTACAGAGACCTGCCACTGACACCACGCTGCTGCTCCTCTCTGATTGTGTGGGTGTTTATAACATTGAAAACCCTGTTTAATGTATATTTTACACTGTATCTTAATCAAACATGCCCCAATCACTCTCATATTTTAAAGTGAGGTGCAGACTGGTACTCACTATCACCTCACAAAGTTTGATCTGGATCTAATCCGGATTGTAGAATTTGTGGACATTAGAATTTAATATTGAAAATCCCATTTGGTGTACATTTTGCATTATATATCAATCAAAAGTGCCTCAATCACTCTCATTTGTGACACTGAGGTGCAAACTGGCACTTTCAATGAACAGACTAAGTTTGATCCACATCTGATGCATAGTGTAGATTTAGCAGCTATTTGAGTATAACATTAAAAAGTCCTTTTAATCTATATATTGTATTATATTTTATCTTAAGAAAAGCTACTTCTAACAGGACTTTGAGTTTGAGAATTTTTACCAAAGTAAAAATTTTTGGAACTGGAAACTAGTATTGGCAGAGGTTTGCACTTCAGTGCTCTAGTTTAGCTCGTAGTGTCACTTGAGGATGTAAACCAGCTGGAGAATTATTTATTCGTATTTATAGAAGTATTTATATTGTGTATTCATATTACAAACTGTTTTTTACTTGCACTTTTGATACTCTGTGTGCTTCTTACCCTGTGTGCTGCTAAACAATGCTGCTGGAACCTCATTTTCCCTGAGGGAGTCTTCCCAAGGAATCAATTAAATTCTAATCTAATCACACATCACAGCTCATGCTCAGTAAGTATCAGGAGGGCTCATGTGACTCAGAAAAAGTATTTTGATAAGATTTTTTAATATTAAAACAAATATCAATTTAGGATTAAAGCTACAGTGTGGAGCATTTAGTGACATCTAGTGGCAGAATTGCAGATTGCATGATACACTTACAATTTTGTTTCACTCCACATTTTCACTTCTTTGACGTTTCACAAAACTGAGGATTCTCAAACTTGTTAGCCTGCTTTAGTAGCCATCAGTGTATCTGGGAAATGCAAAAGGTGGAACAAGTATGTCCCTTTTGGGTGAGATGCACTTCTGTAACCATGAAACCAAACTGCCGTGACCAGGGTCGGACTGGGAACAAATTTTGGCCCTGGCATTTTTCCTCTGGACCAGCACACTATTGGCCCGACGAATCCACCCCCAAACACGCACACCCACCCGTCCATACCAAACCCCCAATGAACAAATACTATACACCTAAACACCATGAACACACACCTAAACACACTTTCACTGTCATTTCACCTTGATCATAGTGCAAAATGGAAGCAAAAGCACACAGGTGGAAAAAAGCTTTTGTGTCTCCAAAGTGTGTGTGTGTGTGTGTGTGTGTGTGTGTGTGTGTGTGTGTGTGTGTGTGTGTGTGTGTGTGTGTGTGTGTGTGTGTGTGTGTGTGTGTGTGTGAGTGAGTGAGTGAGTGAGTGAGTGAGTGAGACAGAGAAAATGAAGGTAATATTTTGCATGAACATTACTGAATGGAATAGAGACAAAAAAGAAGCTTGAAAACTTAAATTGAATAATTTGACTAACTAATAACACCAAAACCTTTAAATTAAATTGGTTAAAATTAATTAACAGTGTAGAGGACAAAGCAAATTAAGTTTACAAAACCACTTAATTAAATGCGTTGCTAAACTTGGGTTTGTCTGACTATAAGTGTCTTGTGTGAACTCAGTGGCTGAGTTAGAAATTCTTTAAAAAACATGCAAATTGCTATTTTAGGGTTTTGTTTTGTTTTGAAACTGAGCAAATAATTTGTTTTAGTGTGGAATACTCCAAAGAATATTTCGCTTCTGTGAACTGATCCTCATAATGTGTGAAGTGAAATCAAAATGCCAGCATGACTGCAGCTTTGAACACTGTTACAAACAGCCCCGGCCTCCCCTATTACCATTATAACTGGTCTGCTGTCCCAATAAAGATCACAGCTTTGACCCCTAAAACAAACCAAAAAAACATCACTCATTCGTTTTATCTTAAATTTTCACCCTCGTTTCCACACCAGGAGCAACATTCGGGAATAAATCCGAGCAGCAGGGAGAGCGCGAAGCGCAGAGAAGTCCAGGCGCCGAGGCCTCAGTCCATTCACAGGGGCGCTGTGTTGCCAGATATGAAATATGAAACTATCGTACCAAAACCTCAAAATTATCGTATTTTGGGAGAAATGATCGTACACAATCAAAACGCATAAAACGCAGCTATTTTAGCGTTTTGTTTTTTTGTTTTTTTTTTTATTTCCAAAGAATTTTATGTCACATTTTTAAACAGCAATTATAATAATGGGGAAACTAGAACGCACTGCTAGAAATTTTTTTTTTTCTGTGAAGGGACACAAATGTGTTAATTACCAAACTAGAAAGAGTCGAATTCAACCTCGAGGTGGCTGTCGTCATCCGTTGCCATGGCCACGTGCAGATTTTGTTCAACACAGAAAAAATGTTGACACCTCCATAAGGAACTTGAACTTTTTTTTTTTTTTTTCTTGTATATCTCTTTGCTCTTGTGTTTTGTTCGTTTGTTATTGCATTTGTTGAAATAAAGTTTCGAAAAAAAAGGTGTTGGTTGGGGAATCTTCCTGTCCTGCACAGATTGGGTGGGAACTCATTACTTTGTATGAGAGGGGGCGGGCTTTCAAATGACGTTGTCCCGGTCGCCCAAAGCCAGCAGCAGCCCTGTGTGTGTTGTGTCTTTGATGCCGCCTGAGTGCAACACCTGCAAAATGATTCTTGGGTGTCAGAGAGAGCTGCGTGTTTGGGCAACCAACTGAAATTATCGTACATTGTGGATTTTTTCCCATTATTGATCGTACATCGTACAGAGGGTAAAACTATCGTACAAATACGATAATTATCGTACATCTGGCAACACTGCAGGGGCGGGAGCGGCCGCCTGCTCTTCCTGCAATTTGATTGGCCACCTGTATGCTTCTCCAAATGTCATTGGCTGTTGGTCATGTCAATCATTGTGCTCGATGTAAGTCACCGTTGTGTGATCAAACGGAAACAAAACTGAAATCTAGAATAAGACTGCGCCGTGTATGAAACACTACAGAACTTTTATTTTGACACAAATTCAGGACGTGGTTCTGCAGCTGCGCCGATTAAATGCTGTAGCTTCACCGATCACGGACTTTCCTCGTGTTGACAGCAGCGCGCGGTTCAAGAACACTGTATTTCCATAATCTCTATAAATATGGGAGGGCCGGCTCACGCACGTGAAAACGTGCAGCGGCCCACCGGGCAAATGCCCAAAATCACAGATTATCAGTCCGAGTATGGCCGTGACTCTGTAATATTTGGAACATCCATCTACAAAGTGAGCAAACACAAGAAACAAACACACGTCAGGTTAAGTGGCTGCAGATGAGACAACTGTGTTTGTCATCAGCCAATTAGAATTAATTAAATTAAATCCAAACAGTGACCATGTCAGTCTGCCGCAATATGTCCAGACGAGCCAAGGTTTGGAATCAGAATATGTATTTTAAAGTGGCTTGTTTGAATAAAAATGAGTGAGCGTCTCAGATTCTGATCTCACAAAAATTCAATGTGCATTAAAAACAAACAAAACAGAAAGCAGCTTCCAAGTCAATCAGAATTTATGCAGGTTATACTCCAGGATGCTCCAAAGAGTCAATTATTTTGGTTATACTTAAAAAATAATTATTATATTGTGACTATTATAAGATTATTTATATTGCAGTAATCATTCAGCCCATAAACCATCCATATTATCATCCAAAGTTGCAAATTTATCTTCTATTCTCTATCAAAAGATGAAAGTGTTAAATTGGGGTTTGAGTTTAAATCATTAAAATTTAATGACAAATATATTTTTTAATTAAATGCCACAAATTATTAAAAATATTCAAGAATAAAAAGAAATTATTGATCACCTTTCAGTTTTTCTCTGTCAAATGTTCTCTTTTTTCCTTCTGTTACATTAATTCCTAACAAAGTAAAACAATAGCTTTCAAAGTTTAAAAAAAATGAAGAAAAAAATATGGTTAGAGTAATTATTCCAGTGGACACAATGCTTGATCAGCATTGTTGCTTCTTCTAAATTATTACATTTTGATGTGAAACAGTGTGATACCGAAGTCATTTCAACGTCAGTCTCCTGATTTTGTAACAATGTCAGAATATGACACTATACCATGTCAAAAAGTGGTCATAGGTTTCTGACTGGTACTTTTATTTAGTTTTAATTTCTCTCAAAACCTGTGGGAAGAGTTTTTATTTATTTACACAAAACAGCAGATGTGTTACTTCTTGATTTTAATATTTTATTAAATTAATTTGATTATATTGAATAGCTACAGTGAATATCTACATTGATCCAACGTTAGATTTCCACAGTAAGTCCCTTCAACTTCTCCCTTGTTTTCATCCGGGGTCACCATAGCAGATCCGAGGTGGATTTGCATGTTGATTTGGCACAAGTTTTACACCTAACACAACTCCATAATACTTCAAGAATGGGCAGGGGGCTGGACTTTACTGCTTGGCCACCACCCTTGCCCCCCAACGTTATATTTTTATTTTGATTCCATTTTCAAATCCACTTTCTGCGTTAATTCAATGTTAGACTTCAACATAAATCAACTTTAGATCAACATCATTTTGTCTGCTGGGAAATTTGACAACATACTCCCCATCAGAAAAATGTAGCTACGCCCCTGTACACAAAATAAAGTGTAGACCAGCGGGTGGTTGTGTTGTCAAACATGTGTAGCGGGATGAAAGTCCCGGGTCCCAATTGAAAAGACGTTCCCGCTACCTTGGCTAACGGGGTGTTCCCTTTTGGCTGACCTGGAAGAGGAACGGTCTTTTGGTGCGAGCTGCGTGGGTTCGATCCCCCACCGTCGTCCCGGCCACGAAGGTCCTGCTGCTTCACATGTTAGGGTGATTCTTAGACTACGGGCACTTATTATGTCCTTTGATCATACTGTATGAAAAACAGAAAAAAAGGGGAAATTTCACACTTTTATAGTTATCTTTACAATGAAAGTGTGTTAAGAAATTTGTTCTAGTAGTCTATGATGACTTTTTCACCTTTTTTCAGCATCATTATATGCAAATATTGCCGTTTTGTGCTTGTCCCACAGCCAGACTTTTGATCTTCAATGATAAAAATGAATGGTAAAGAAACGTTTTTTCTAATGTTTGAAAATATCTCAATAAAATATCAGTAAAATAATCAAAACATAATTGGGCTATTCATTGTCATACAACTGTTGTGATTTTTTTTTAAACAAAATGTAGTTGTCCCACACTATTGCTGTAATTTCCACCACAACACTATAATGTCCCTTTAAACAGTTTGTATGAAAGATTGTTTGGGTAGTTTCTATGGAGATAAACAGTGACATCAGAGCACATGTATATAGCACCAAATCACAACAAACAGTTGCCCCAAGGCGCTTTATATTGTAAGGCAATGCTGTGGTGGAAATTACATTTACAAGGCCAATAGTGCCCGTAGTTAAAGAATCACCCGTTAATCACTCGTACCTTCAGCTGTATTAAATTAGCTTTTTTTTTTTTTTTTTGCTTGTGCCTCGGTGATGATCAGGATATAAATAGGTCCGATTGCCTTGAACGCAGCATTAGTTCACTCCGCTGAGGCGTGGTGTGTTCACGTTCACCTTGGCAGCTATGGCACGGCGGCTACTCAGATTTTTCCGCAGCAGACACCAACCGGTTGAGGAGGCGACAGAGCAAAGGTGCTTTTAATGAGACATTATATCTACACGACAGCAGATAGTTAGTATTGTTTTAACTTGAGAGTGTCAGTAAGAAATGTAGGTTAACTGATGATGTGTTTCTGTGACAACACGACAGTTTTATTTTGTTGCAAACTTTAGTTGTTTAATGCATGCAATATTTTAACTTTACTTTTTTTTTTTTTTTTTTTTTGGGTGGGGGGGGTGGGGGGGCAGTTGTTACCTTCTGGATTTGCCGTGGGAGGATGTTTTAGTTCCACATGTATTTTGCTACTTTACTCTGCAACAGCTCGTCAGACTACAGAGAGTCAGCACAGATTTCTACACACTCATGCAGATTTGTTTGTCCAAGTGCAAGACTTTTGAGATGACTCGGGTAAGTGATTATCATGAAGATTGTTTTCTTATTGCTTGCCAGATGTAATTATATATATTAAAAACTCTTAACTACAGTATTATTTGTGATAACTCTTCACAAGTATATTTTAACTGCATATTTGCATTAAGTCCAACATCTGCTGTCTTTTTCAGACTAAAACAAAAGTTCCTAAGGAAGCATTTTGCTCCATATTAAAAGACAACCATGTTCTCCAGAACCTGTCTCTCCAGAATTGTTCCCACTGGCTGACTGATGGGGATGTGCTGCCTGTAATCAGTCAGAATCACCACCTGCGCAGGCTGGTGATGACCGGCTGCACTAAGCTCACCCACCACACCCTGATCGCCGTGGCCTTGAACTGTGGGCGTTTGCAGTACGTCAGCCTGGCCTACTGTGACTGGGTGGACAACTTGTGCCTGCGCACTTTCATTGACCATTGCAGGGATCTGCAGACATTTGACCTCACCGCCTGCAGCCAGGTCGATCATGATACCATCTGTTATCTGGCCAGGAAGTGTCCAAACCTGAAATTTGTCTCTGTGGCAGACAAT
This sequence comes from Thalassophryne amazonica, assembly GCF_902500255.1. Classification (NCBI taxonomy): domain Eukaryota; kingdom Metazoa; phylum Chordata; class Actinopteri; order Batrachoidiformes; family Batrachoididae; genus Thalassophryne; species Thalassophryne amazonica. The sequence goes on along the minus strand of NC_047120.1, from coordinate 26,315,455 downwards.
GACCATGTCACTGACAAGTCTGTGGAAGAAATGGCCAAGAACTGCATTAATCTGGAGAAGCTGAACATTTCAGGTTGCCGGAGGGTTGGTGACCGGGCCATCAGGTACTGTGTCATCCCCCGTGTGTGGCTGTATCTCTTTTCTAGTCTTCTCCACCACTGTAACCTGTTTAATATGGTGTAAAATTCTCTTGCATGCACAACTTCACCTGTGACTGTTTCTCTTGTTGCCTGTAAGATACTCTTCTGTGTTCACAGGAGGCTGGCAGAGTACTGTCCTAAACTGTGTTCCCTGATGGTGAAACACTGCAGCCATGTGACGGAGTCCAGCCTGGAAGTGTTACGGGAGCGCAAAGTAGTGATTGACGTAAAGCCGCCAACGCCTCTAGAGTTATATCCTGAGAATGTTTGGGCAGTGCCCTTCATGAATTTTTGAATGTAGCCAAACAGCAGTCTGACACTCAACAGAGGTAAGTAACATGAGCTGTAAAGCTGTTAATTTATTTTAATTTATATCGCGCCAGATCACAACAGCGTTCAAGGGACTTCACACAAGTAAGGTCTAATCTGAGCTAGCACACAGGTGACAGTGGTAAGGGGGGAAAAACTCCCTCTGATTTGAGGAAGAAACCTAAAGCAGACGAGACTCAAAGGGGCGAGCCTCTGCTTGGGCCACGCTAGCGGCACAAATTACAAAATAAATATACAGGACGTGAGGGTTGCAGAAGTAGACGCCACACCCATCTCTGGATGGAGTCGCACCTCAAACGTAGAAAAAACAAATCAGGCATCGGAAAGCCAACAAATACAGTATAATTTGTCAGCATTAAGCAACAAGAAATACTAAGGGGTTTGCTGGCCACTAGCCCCAAGCTTCACTAAAAGACTCAGACTTTAAAGTTGAGGCCACAGCCTGCTCCATTTCCTAATAAAATGAATTTTAAAGGGTAAAAAGCATAGTAACATGCTAGCCATACAAAAAGGGAAAATAAGTGCGGCACTTAAGTCTGGACTTGAAATTCTCAACAGTGACTCTTTTTAATATGCAGGGAGATCATTCCACAGAACAGGGGCATGATCAGAGACAGCTGTGACCTACAGTTGTGTGTTTTTTTTTTTTTGTTTTTTTTTTTTTTTTTTTTTTTTTTTTTTGGAGACACAAAGTAGTCCTGCACCCTGACAACAGAGCCCAGGCCGGTACGTAGGGTTTACTTAGGGAGATGCCAGTCTGTGAACAATTTTATATTTTTTATATCAAAATTGGTATGTTCTGCTTCAAGCCATGGTTTGTCTGGGGAAATGTATGCTACTGTCTTAACCTGGTGGTTTCACTGACAAACTCATCCCATCTGCCCAAAGTTGTCAATCAGTGACATCACCTGGTGGAGTCAGTGGTTGCAAACAAAGCATGCACCATCTTGTCCCTTTCTGGCATGTCTTTGGACACCACTGGATTGGGTCAAAGACTAGTGTGCAATGACTGACAGATGAGCTCAGACAGGAGTCTCCATAGACTAACATTTGCAATGACCTTGTGATCTGTAGTAACAGCAGGTTAAGTCTAGCCTGGAGACATGCTCTGAAGAGAAGGAGTGAAAGTTGATATGAGCAAGACAGTATGTGCAAGTGAATGAACATAGGGGAGTTTAAATACTTGGGGTCAGTTATCCAGAGTAATGGAGTGTGGTAGAGAGGTAAATGAGTGGAGAAAGGTGGCAGGAGTGATCCATTTGTGACCAAACATCTGCAAGAGTGAAGAGGAAAGTTTACAAGACTGTAGTGACTCTAGCTATGTTGTACAGCTTATAGATGGTGACACTAACAAAGAAAGGAGGCAGAGCTGAAGATGTTTGATTCTCTTTGGGAATGATAAGAATGGACAGCACATGGTGAGACTCGGATGGTTTGGACAAGTGCAGAGGAGGGACCCAAGTTATATAGGGAGGAGGATGGAGCCACCAGGCAGGAGGAGACCAAAGAGGTTTACAGATGTGCTGAGACATGCATGCGGCTGGTGTGACAGAGGACAGGGTGAGATGGAAACCGTTGACCTGCTGTGGCGCTCCCTAACGGGAGCAACTGAAAGAAGGTGCTTTGTGCTATAAATTATTTGAAGGACAACTTTAAACTTGCACGTTTGTGCAGAATGTTTCTTTAACCACATTGTTTTGCACCAAATCCACAAAACAAGTGGCACATAATTCCAAAAAATACCCCAGTGTGTGACAGTTCTTCAGTTTACATCAGTGTGCAAATGTATCATTTTGGCTTCATGATGTACCTGCGCCACAACTGGTAAACAAACACTGACACCAAATTATTGGAAATCCTGAAATGACTCAATTATACGTACATGGCACAACAATTTCTGTTCAGGAGCTAATGTCACAGTAAGATCAAGATACTGTCATTGTCACCCTTGTTGGCACATCTGAACTATGTATTATGATTTCTGGGGACCAGGGAGGATGTGTCCTCTCCTGATGACTCATAACGGCGGAAGGAATTTTCAACACACTTCTAAATGTTCTAGTTTTACTTCACACACAAACAAAAAATCAAGGTCAAAATTATTAGCCCCCTTAAGAACTGGCCTTTTTGTTGAACCACAGAACAAACCTCTGTTGTGCATTCATGCTTAAGCTGAGGGTGATCATCCAGAATACATAGTGTTAAAAACTTCAGTAAGGGTTTGAGCTGTCCCTTGAGAAAAGGAACTGATGCTCACAACGCAGGTTATCACCGTGTTTCAAAGAGTGAAGAACTTCAGTGAGATGTATCAACAAAGTCAAAGAGCCACACAGTACAGAGCAAGTCTGGCAGAGGTAGGAAGTGAAAGATTACAAAGACTCTGGAAAGAAAACTAGTGATGTACCCGACCCCAGAACATCTAGTGAATGATGTAGCAAAGTCAGGAATTGGTCTCAAAGAAGACCATCACCCGAGCCCTGGACAGGAATGGACTGCAAGGTTGCAAATCAAGGAAAAACTGTGCTTCTGCAGAAGAGGCACCTTCAAGCCAATACTCATCCCCATATAGTCTATTACAAGCAGTTAATCTGCTGTTTTGTGCAGCACCTTAGAGTTGTAAAACAGTTCTTTGTCTCTCTGTTTTACAAACCTATTTATGCTCTTTTCTGTCTGTGCACATCCTCTGGCTGTGTTAGCATGGCGAAAAACTGAGCTGTAAACTTGCAGAAAGTTTAATCCCCCCTTTTCAAATATACCTAAAGTCTCTCAGGGTGGCATGGATTAAAACCTTTTTACCTGTCAGTTGGGTTGCACTTTCATAAATGTGCCAGGTCTTAATTCTTTCTGCACAAACCAGGAGTTTATTCACATGGAAAGAGGATGCAACAGCACCCTTAAAGTAAAGCTCCAATTTTTTAGATGATTTTTACTACTAATAATGTTTAATCAGTATTACTCTAGGCCAGGTTTTACTACAGGTCTGCAGTAAGTGGAATTGATTATCAATATAAAATGTTACTTAAAACTCTTCTGCATAAATAAAGTGGGATTTGAAGCTGTACATGTAAGTGAAGGCATAACTGGGTCTGTTTGGGGTTGTAGCTCTAATTTCAGGTCATTTAAGGCAGAGGTCTCAACCTGATTCCAGAAAGGGCCAAGAGGGTGAAAGTTTTCATTGCAACACTCCACCAGGTGATTTCACTGATTTCCATCTGTTCAGATGGAATCAACAGACTTATTCCTACCTACACACTGTGACCTGCCAAGTTCAAAAATTGCTGTTGGCATGCAGTATCTTCACCCCTAAATTACATGAAGCAAAATGGCTGCCATTTACATCAATTTCCACAATTGTGTGTGTATATATGTGTGTATATATATACACACTATAAAAGCAAACGAGACATACTTTGTCGCTTGACCTGCTGAACTCAAATATTAAGTTGTATCTTTACTCCTTCTCCCCTAATTTGCATAAAACTGAATGGTCGCTCATTTCATGAAGCTTTTCAAAAGTCTGCTTGTTTGCATAATATAACTTATTTCTATTTAATTTGACCAGCTGAACTTGAATATTGTTGGAAAGCTGTAGCCGTACTCCTTCACCCCATAATTACCAAAAAATTTAGTGACTGCATGGTATTACAGTAAAAAGTAATCTTTTTGACTAAGAAAATTAGCAAAATAAAGTGATATTAAATGTTTCATTTCAAACTATCTAGTAATAGTATGGTTGCTTAACCTTTTAAACCCTAGAGTCCCCAAATTTGGGGACTTGCCCTGTTTTGGAACATTTGAACACTCATAATTAACCAATGCTGACACCAACATACACTTATTAGACATCAAAATGTCAAACAAAGTCTCCTTTACAAAAGTATCCACTTGTCACATATCAACTAACTACAGCTGAAACACCAAGAAAATAAAGACATAAATTAGAATTCATTTTTTGGGGGGGGGGGGGGGGGGATGCATTATTTCCTTTCAATTTTTTTTTTTTTTTTGCATCCACAACACCCACTAGGACCTGTCTTTTAGCTGATCCAAACTTTTGCATTTTTGACCTTGTACAAGCTGAGAAATACACAACAAAAATATAAACGCAACACTTCTGGTTTTGCTCCCATTTTGTATGAGATGAACTCAAAGATCTAAAACTTTTTCCACATACACAATCACCATTTCCCTCAAATATTGTTCACAAACCAGTCTAAATCTGTGATAGTGAGCACTTCTCCTTTGCTGAGATAATCCATCCCACCTCACAGGTGTGCCATATCAAGATGCTGATTAGACACCATGATTAGTGCACAGGTGTGCCTTAGACTGCCCACAATAAAAGGCCACTCTGAAAGGTGCAGTTTTGTTTTATTGGGGGGGGATACCAGTCAGTTTCTGGTGTGACCACCATTTGCCTCATGCAGTGCAACACATCTCCTTCGCATAGAGTTGATCAGGTTGTCATTTGTGGCCTGTGGAATGTTGGTCCACTCCTCTTCAATGGCTGTGCGAAGTTGCTGGATATTGGCAGGAACTGGTACACACTGTCGTATACGCCGGTCCAGAGCATCCCAAACATGCTCAATGGGTGACATGTCCGGTGAGTATGCCGGCCATGCAAGAACTGGGACATTTTCAGCTTCCAAGAATTGTGTACAGATCCTTGCAACATGGGGCCGTGCATTATCCTGCTGCAACGTGAGGTGATGTTCTTGGATGTGGCACAACAATGGACCTCAGGATCTCGTCACGGTATCTCTGTGCATTCAAAATGCCATCAATAAAATGCACCTGTGTTCTTCGTCCATAACAGACGCCTGCCCATACCATAACCCCACCGCCACCATGGGCCACTCGATCCGCAACACTGACATCAGAAAACCGCTCACCCACACGACACCACACATGCTGTCTGCCATCTGCCCTGGACAGTGTGAACCGGGATTCATCCGTGAAGAGAACACCTCTCCAACATGCCAAACGCCAGCGAATGTGAGCATTTGCCCACTCAAGTCGGTTACAAAGACAAACTGGAGTCAGGTCGAGACCCCGATGAGGACGATGAGCATGCAGATGAGCTTCCCTGAGACGGTTTCTGACAGTTTGTGCAGAAATTCTTTGGTTATGCAAACCGATTGTTTCAGCAGCTGTCCGAGTGGCTGGTCTCAGACGATCTTGGAGGTGAACATGCTGGATGTGGAGGTCCTGGGCTGGTGTGGTTACATGTGGTCTGTGGCTGTGAGGCTGGTTGGATGTACTGCCAAATTCTCTGAAACGCCTTTGGAGATGGCTTAAGGTAGAGAAATGAACATTCAATACAAGAGCAACAGCTCTGGTTGACATTCCTGCTGTCAGCATGCCAATTGCACGCTCCCTCAAATCTTGCAACATCTGTGGCATTGTGCTGTGTGATAAAACTGCACTCACAGATTTAGACTGGTTTGTGAACAATATTTGAGGGAAATGGTGATATTGTGTATGTGGAAAAAGTTTTAGATCTTTGCGTTCATCTCATACAAAATGGGAGCAAAACCAAAAGTGTTGCGTTTATATTTTTGAGTGTAAATCATAATGTATGTGATTTTGGTGAAATAGGCTTAAGAGGTTAAACTACAGTAATATGAAGACTTCACAGTCTTATACATCAATTTCTACATTTTTTAGAAACATACTAAAACACAAAGGTTTATCCCTACTCAGTCTATGATGCATCCACATTGCAGCAGTTAGCAAGGCATTTGCAGGGACGAGAGGAACAGTCAGATGTGCAAGCAGGACTCTGGTATGGGGGTGTAATGTGAGCAGAGTTGGCACTAACTGTCTCTCTGCTCCCAGCCCTGCCAACTGCTGGGGGAACTTGAGGAAATGCTTTGTGTTTGCAGCCAAGTTGTTGGCTGACGCTCCTTTTGATGTGATGCTGTGCAGCATCAGTTGTTGTTGTTTGGAAAAAGCTCTTGCTTCACTCTCCTCTTGAACAGGGTGACCCTTGCACTGTCGGTGGTGTCATCAGAAGTGCTATACACAAGACGTATGAACTTCTCAGTATTTGCCTTGGAGGTCCTGTCCAGGATTTGGTGGAAATTCTTGTGCTCTCTGAATACTTTCAGAGCAGTCTCCTTACTGTGTTCAGCTAAGTAGGAAGTTGAGTCCCTTCCAGTGACTGCATGAAGGTAGCAAGACATCCTCATCATTCAGGGCATTGGTTTGGATGACATCTTTGACTGGTATGAATTTTGGCTTCTTGCCCTCCAGTGTTGAAGCTGTATACATTATTTGTGCTGTACTGAGCCAGTTATCTAGGTTTTCACATAGTATTATTTAGCATCTGTGATGGTGGGATACAAAAGTCACTCACATGCCATCAAGGAATGAATATTGCATTTTGTTTTTGTTTTTTTAATCCATAGGAGAGACTTTTCAACAGGCCAGTCTAAGTAGGGATGGAGATTAGATGCATCTTGCAAATGAGTAACTATGAACTCAGCAGTTCAAATAACACAAAGATGAGTGTTTTCATTGCCTTTCTTTTGCAAAAACCAAGCAAACATTGAGAAAACATGGAAAACCAGGTGCCCATTTTGTCTTATGCAAATTTGGAAGTGAAGGAGTAGCGATACGGCATGCTAACAACAATATTTGAATTCTGCAGGTCAAAATATGTAAGAATACAAATTTCATTTTTGTTTATAATCAAATGCAAGTAAACCTGTGGGAGATTTGACAAAATGGCGGCCATTTTGTTTTCTGCAAATTAAAGGTGAAAGGGTAAAGATGCAACAATTTTTGAACTCAGGTCAAAATACATAAGAATCAGCCTGTTGCCTGCTTTTAACAGAAGAACCTAACTATCATCCAACACGATGACAACCCAAAACATGTCGCTTATGTTGAATGAGCTCCAAAAGGTCAACGTGACAGTTACTGACTTGCCTGCTCAAAGCCCTGACTTGAATCCCGTTGAACCTCTGTGGAGTGAACTGAGGACCAAGGTCCATGCCAGAGGACCATTAAATCTGGAGGAGTTTGAGATTCGCCAAAGAACAGGGCTGGGATTGCTCAAGAGACACGTCCAAGACTTGTTAAACTACAACAAAGGACTGCAGGTGTTAGCCAACAAAAGGCACTTGACTGTTAGCGCACACAAACTACCAGGGTCAAAGTTATTAACGCCCCTGATACTATTTTAGTTTGTGTGCAAACTAAAATCTGCACATCCAAAATAATACTAGGATGTTTAGAAATGCGTGGTTTTTCTTTTTTCCTCTTTTTTTTTTTTTTTTTTTTTTTTTGCTTTTGTAAATGGGCGAAGTGTGAGGTGCACTTGTCATTCAGAACAGGTTGACACGTGAGAAAGAAATTTGCCTCAGTTTGTCCTAACAGACTGGCAGTATAACTTCAACTCTAACTAGAAATAACTATGCACAGACGTATCTGTAAGGCTTAATTTAAAAAAAAAAAAAAAAAAAAAAAAAAAAGGGGGCATGTTAAATGTAGTCCATTCCTCATGAACTTTGTTTCTGTGACAAACCATTAACTTGTATTGTGGGTTTCCCAAAGTTGTGAGTCTGTCATGTTTAGCGACTATTAATAGAAACTGGAAATAAACCTTTGGCTCCATGAAGCCACCTCACTGGGTGTGACTATGATTGTTTGCTTTCTTTCATTGCAGGTGATGCTCAACCCTCTGGATGAGTCTCTGCTCATTATTGAACACAAAAACTGTTTTAACAAAGAGGAAAAGACTGTCAGTGAAACTCTTTTTAATGGTAAATTGTTGCCAAACACAAATGAATGTAATGTGAAGTGTTGGTTAGTAATTATTCCTTGGTTTTGTCATTCAGTACCCATTTGAGTAATGGGACCAGTACCATGGTTTAATGTTGATCCTTTTCACTGAATTTGCTGAGAAAAGCTTCACGTTGACAAAATGCTACTGCCAAAAGTCACTTAGCACGTTCTTGTGTTTATGTGATTGCACTGTATTTTCTTGGTTCAAAACACATTGTTCTTTAGGTTCATAATTTCACATCAAAACTCCTAAAAGGTTTTGCACTAAATTATTAACTTTCACATCTTTCATGGAAATGTAGTTGAGCACTTTTTTTTTTTTTTTTTTTGTAAGATTCAGTGACTGTGGCAGTAATGAAGTTTAATTGCTTTTATGCATAAAATCAGTTTTTCTTGACGAGTCTCATTACTCAGGATAACCTCAGAAGTTTCCTCATGAAGTACTTGAATCAAAACCATCTGCACAGCTGGATGTAGACGGTAAATGTGAACTTATTTATCCATACTATTGTGCAGTGGGTGAACTGGCTCTTTTATTTGAGTTATGTAAATTTTATAGCTAAGGCTATTTTACTGTTTTAAGCTTGAATTACTTTAATAACCTGCAGTGATGGACTATTCCTGTTTATACCACCATGTTTTTAACCAATCATTTAAAAAATGTTTGCCTGAACTAAAGTAAGGATGTCCAAATTGTTCACTGTTAAATGTTATGAGGCAGTGACTTTATAATTCACTTTCTGTATGCAACATTAATGTGATCATAGATGGTCAAAACTGATCTGCTAAGATGTTCACCTAAAGGACACAAGGTGGCAGCAGTAGGTTAGTTATGATTTTGCACAGTCGTTTACTGTCTATGTTGAGACAGATGACTGTTCGGATTTTTTTTTTTAGAAAAATGATAAATCATTAATGTGAACACCTGAAGCAATGTGTATTTTTCCATGTTGCATATTAAAAATTGTTGTACTCTATTTGGTTTTTTCCCTCTCGTTATTGCACTGTAGTTGGCCGTGACAACAGTCAACTTACTTTCCCTTTGCTGGTACTTTTGGTACTGGATGACGTCAAAATTCAACAAACCTCATTCTGTCTGTAAATAACTAAACATTGCATCATCATTACTTCTGAAATAATGAAAATGGGGTGTGTAAATTCTCATCCATTGCAGAAATAATCAGTCTCAATGGCATTACATAAAGTACACTAATCTATTGGTTTGGGACAGGGGAATGAAAATGGGGTACTTTTCATTAGGGGAGGGTAGACACTTGCATTATGGTTGGGTGAAGGGCAAGGATTATAAATGGCAACAAGTATCACAAAAATGGGGTACTGTTTGTGTCAGGAACACAAAAGCACGAGTTTTTGTTTAAAGAATGTGAACATAAAAAAAATTTCACTCTGGTCTGTGGACATTGTATAAGGGTGATTCTTTAACTACGGGCACTAGTGGCCTTGTAAATGTAACTTCCACCACACCATTGCCTTACAATATAAAGCGCCTTGGGGCAACTGTTTGTGATTTGGTGCTAAATACATGTGCTCTGTCACTGTCTATCTCCATAGAAACTACCCAAACAATCTTTCATACAAACTGTTTAGGGACATTACAGTGTTGTGGTGGAAATTATGGCAATAGTGTGGGACAACTACATTTTGTTTAAAAAAAAAAAAAAAAAAAAAAAAAATCACAACAGTTGTATGACATTGAATACCCCAATTATGTTTTGATTATTTTACTGATATTTTATTCAGAGATTTTAAAACATTAGGAAAAAATGTTTTGGTTTTTTTTTTTTTTTTTTTAAATCATTGAAGATCAAAAGTCTGGGTGTGGGACAAGCACAAAACGGCAATATTTGCATATAATGATGCTGAAAAAAGGTGAAAGTCATCAGAATACTAGAACAAATTTCTTAACACACTTTCATTGTAAAGATAACTATAAAAGTGTGAAATTTCCCCTTTTTCTGTTTTTCATACAGTATGATCAAAGGACATAAGTGCCCGTAGTCTAAGAATCGCCCAAGTGTGTGTGTGTTCTCGGTGTGGAAAGATGACTGGACATACAGTGATGGGGACCTAGTGTTCTCTGAGCAGACGCCTGATTCTTCTCTGCAACATACAACCCCTGGCAAAAATTATGGAATCACCGGCCTCGGAGGATGTTCATTCAGCTGTTCTTTTAAATAACGCTGAGATCAAACTGAACGTGTTGCTGATAAGTAAGCCTCTAATATTTTTCTGATATTTATATTGAAGGATATCACCTTTTTCCTCCTCACTGAGTATAGTCCGGGAAAGGCCACCTGGGGGGGGGGGGGGGGGGTGTCGGCGGAGATCCTGAGTCTTGAACGTTCGGGCTCCGGTCAGTCCAGGCGCAGAGAGCGCGCGCCGCCTGTTTAGCCACCACCAGATGTATTTTATCTTGACGTTTATGTACAGCACGACAGGGGGATCAATAAATTTGTTTCTTTGGAACTGCTTCTAGTTATTTTAGGCTGGGTTCAGTCGGGCCTTGGATCGCCCTTTTAACTTGCGCCCCCACATAATACAGTCATCTTTATAAATCTCATTGGAACGGCACCAAACAAAAGTTCCAGCATCATCACCTTGCCCAATGCAGATTCGATGACTTTCATCCACAGTCCACAATTGCTTTTCCTTAACCCATTGTAACCTTGTTTTTTTCTGTTTAGGTGTTAATGATGCCTTTCATTTAGCTTTTCTGTATGTACATCCCATTTCCTTTAGGCGGTTTCTTACAGTTCGGTCACAGATGACTCCATTTTCCTCCCATTCGTTCCTCATTTGTTTTGTTGTACATTCTTCGATTTTTGAGACATATTGCTTTAAGTTTTCTGTCTTGACGCTTTGATGTCTTCCTTGGTCTACCAGTATGTTTGCCTTTAACAACCTTCCCATGTTTGTATTTGGTCCAGAGTTTAGACACAGCTGACTGAACAACCAACATCTTTTGCAACATTGCGTGATGATTTACTCTCTTTTAATAGTTTGATAATCCTCTCCTTTGTTTCAATTGACATCTCTCGTGTTGGAGCCATGATTCATGTCAGTCCACTTGGTGCAACAGCTCTCCAAGGTGTGTTCACTCCTTTTTAGATGCAGACTAACGAGCAGATCTGATATGATGCAGGTGTTAGTTTTGGAGATGAAAATTTACAGGGCGATTCCATATTTTTTTCCTCTGCTTGGTCTAAAAAAAGTAACCATTACTGACTGCCACAATCTTTTTCCTTGATTTCTTATAGTGTTTCTTAAAGCCAAAAAGTTGCCATTTGAAATGACTTTAGTTTTGTCATGTCTGTGATCTGCTTTTTTTTCTACAAAATTAAACAACTGAATGAACATCCTCCGAGGCCGGTGATTCCATAATTTTTGCCAGGGGTTATAAAGCCCATAAAAAGCATGTTGGACTCTTGCCACTTTTAATATGTTAACATTTCAGGGTTATTCTTAAACTACGGGCACTTATGTCCTTTGATCATATTGTATGAAAAACAGAAAAAAGGGGAAATTTCACACTTTTATAGTTATCTTTACAATGAAAGTGTGTTAAATTTGTTCTAGTAGTCTATGATGACTTTTTCAACATCATTATATATAAATATTGCCGTTTTGTGCTTGTCCCACACCCAGACTTTTAATCTTCAACGATAAAAATGAATGGTAAACGTTTTTTTCTAATGTTTTAAAATATCTCTGAATAAAATATCAGTAAAATAATCAAAACATAATTGGGGTATTCAATGTCATACAACTATTATTTTTTTAAACAAAATGTAGTTGTCCCACACTATTGCCGTAATTTCCACCACAACACTAATGTCCCTTTAAACAGTTTGTATGAAAGATTGTTTGGGTAGTTTCTATGGAGATAAACAGTGACATCAGAGCACATGTATATAGTGCCAAATCACAACAAACAGTTGCCCCAAGGCGCTTTATATTGTAAGGCAATGGTGTGGCGGAAATTACATTTACAAGGCCAATAGTGCCCATAGTTAAAGAATCACCCATGAAGTATTTGTGTGCATTTGGCTCCATCTTGTGGACTTGTCATGGGCCACATTTGTATTTGGGTGTAGTCAACATGATCCGGTTAGTCTCCATATCAATACTATGAAACAGAAATTTTGACTGTCATTGTAATAAATTGTGGCCAATTTCATTTTTTGGGGGGGGGGAATAGAGATGGAAATGTGGGGCCAGAAATCTGCAGTGGGAGATCAGCCTTACCCAGTTAGCAATTCTACTGAATAGAGGGAAAAAATATAATGCAATGCTAAAATACCCACAGCCATATGAGCATAAAAATAGGAAACAGAATGTGACCTTTTGATCTCTTAGAATAGGTCAAGATTAACCAGCTTTGAAATTGTCCAAGGTCTGTGTCCCAAGAAAGTTCCCTGTGAATTTGAAAACCCAACACACAGCGACAAAGGGAGAAGCTTGAATGTCCAGGAGGGACTCTGAGTAGAGCCACTGTTTCTTTGCATCAAAAAGGTGAAAATGTGCACACAGGCTGTTTATTTACTCCAGTTCTCAGTCCACATAGTTGGATTGCAAAATGTCAGACACTTCAAGCATCACAGAATTTCGTCATTTTGACCCCTTTTGAGTGACAAATTCCTCAAATTTCTTGACAAACAGAACAAATGATACTTACAGGATCATTCACCAAAGTTATAGCAAATAATTCCATGTACATTTGGCATAATTAGCCTTTTTCTAGCAGAATTAAAATCAAACTCTTCAGAATGCTGGTGTCCATTATGGGAAACCCCTCATTGTTATGATGTGAAAGCCCGGCTGGAGTCCTGTAGCTTTGATACATTCTGTTGCCAAAGGGAATTCCCTGGAAACTGTGTGGGTATGACACAATAATAACAAGGCAGATACCATTTTCACTTTTGGGCTTCAAAGGAAAATGAGAAACAAGGAAATTATCAGAGGGTGGTGGGTCAAAGATCACTATGACTGATAGATTATACTGAGCCTTCTTTGATTCTCTATTCTACACACAAATTGTCTATTTGTATTCCACTGATTTGACTTTTGTCTTTTCTTGGGGTGGAATAATTGTTTTCCATTAAAAAATGTGCATTTGGTGATAAAAGCCTCAAATTTGGCACAGCTATACCCAAACATACAACCCCAATACCAATGAAGTTGGGATGTTGTGTAAAATGTAAATAAATAAAAGAATACAATGATTTGCAAATCCTCTTCAACCTATATTCAATTGAATACACCACAAAGACAAGATATTTAATGTTCAAACTGATAAACTTTTTGTGCAAATATTTGCTCATTTTGAAATGGATGACTGTAGCACATTTCAAAAACGTTTGGACGGGCCACCAAAAGACTGGGAAAGTTGATGAATGCTCAAAGAACACCTAATTGGAAACTGGTGAGTGTCATGATTAGGTATAAAAGGAGCATCCCCAAAAGTCTCAGCCGTTCACAAGCAAAGATGGGGTGAGGATCACCACTTTGTGAACAACTGCGTGAAAAAATAGTCCAACAGTTTAAGAACAATGTTTCTCAATGTTTAATTGCAAGGAATTTAGAGATTCCATCATCTACAGTCCATAATATAATCAGAAGATTCAGAGACTCTGGAGAACTTTCTACACGTAAGCGACAAAGCCGAAAACCAACATTGAATGCCTGTGACCTTCCATCCGTCAGGTGGCAGGCACTGCATTAAAAACCGACATTGTTGTGTAAAGGATCTTACCACGTGGGCTCAGGAACACTTCAGAAAACCATTGTCAGTTAACAGTTTGTCGCTGCATCTACAAGTACAAGTTAAAACTCTACCATGCAAAACAAAAGCCATATATCAACAACATCCAGAAACACCACCACCTTCTCTGGGCCCTAGCTCATTGAAATGGACAGACACAAAGTGGAAAAGTGTGCTGTGTTCTGATGAGTCCATGTTTCAAATTGTTTATGGAAATCATGGACGTCATGTCCTCTGGACAAAAGAGGAAAAAGACCATCCAGATTGCTGCCAGTGCAAAGTTCAAAAGCCAACATCTGTGATGGTATGGGGTGTGTTAGTGCCCATGGCATGGGTAACTTACACATCTGTGATGGCACCATCAATGCTGGAAGGTACATCCAGGTTTTGGAGCAACACATGCTGCCATCCAAGCAACGTCTTTTTCAGGGACGTCCCTGCTTATTTCAGCAAGACAATGCCAAGCCACATTCTGCACGTTACAACAGCTTGGCTTCGTAGTAAAAGAGTACAGGTACTAGACTGGCCTGCCTGCAGTCCAGACTTGTCACTCATTGAAAATATGTGGTGCATTATGAAGCGCAAAATATGACAACTGAGACCCCGGACTGTTGAACAACTGAAGTCGTACATCAAGAACGGGAAGGAATTCCACCTACAAAGCTTCAACAATTAGTGTCCTCAGTTCCCAAACGCTTATTGAGTGTTGTTAGAAGGAAAGGTGATGTAACACAGTGGTAAACATACCACTGTCCCAGCTTTTTTGAAATGTGTTGCAGGCATCCATTTAAAAATAAGCAAATATTTGTACAAAAACAATCAAGTTTATCAGTTTGAACATTAAATATCTTGGCTTTGTGGTGTATTCAACTGAATATAGGTTGAAGAGAATTTGCAAAGCATTGCATTCTGTTTTTATTTACATTTTACACAACGTCCCAACTTCATTGGAATTGGGGTTGTAATACAGGAAAATCTGGATATTGTGCTATTGTGAAATTTCATCATGTTTTCCATGGCCATGACAGTGTACAGAGGGTGACTGGCATCATCTATAATGTCCAGCAGTTTGTCCAGTGTTCTCTTTCCAAAAAGGTACAGTTTGGAATATTTATGAATGTAAATTATGGATTTATGGGGTAAAAACAACAAAAAAGAATGACAAAGGTCACTTTCAGTTTATATAAAGGTTAAAAGTTAAAGTTGCTCCAATTTTAGTAAAAAGTGATGCAAATTGTTTTAGTTAATAGGGTTTTAAAAAGGAATAGTTTGCACCATGGGTTGTGCTTAGTTATTACATTATGCGTTAACATATGTCACATGTCATAGAATCCAATGGACGTCAACCTTGTTTGACCTTTACTTTGGAGTCCAAACATTCAGCACAGTCAAAACTATGCCATTTATTAATCCTATTAGCACAACCAACAATGTGGTGAATTTTTCAATATGATTGGAGCATTTTTCTATTTTCATTTTGAAAACTGGATGTCATTGGTGACATACTGAAAATTCATGGTGGCCCCACATCCAGTTTTATTTGGAATACCTTTAACTATATGTACGAGGTGTATTAGAAAAGTATCCGACCTTATTATTTTTTTCAAAAACCATATGGATTTGAATCACGTGTGATTACATCAGACATGCTTGAACCCCCGTGGGCATGCGAGAGTTTTTTCACGCCTGTCGGTTACGTCATTCGCCTGTGGGCAGTCTTTGAGTGAGGAGTGGCCCACCCTCTCGTCGTTTTTCATTGTTTAGGAATGGCTCAGAGACTGCTGCTTTGTTTGATAAAATTTTTTTCAAAAACTGTAAGGCACAACTGAGTGGACACCATTTGATAAATTCAGCTGGTTTTCGGTAAAAATTTTAACGGCTGATGAAAGATTTTTGTCTGGTAGTGTCGCCGTAAGGACGGCCCACGGCGCCTGACGGCGATCTGTGCTTCGAGGCGGCAGCGTCTCGCCATTTCAATTTGAAAACTTCCACATTTCAGGCTCTGTTGACCCAGTAAGTCATCAGAGAACAGAGAACTTTCAGAAGAAGTCCGCATGAGGAGTTTATTTGGACATTCCATTGTTAACGGACATTTTGTAATGAAAGAACGTGCGGGCAGAGTCGCATGTCGGGCTGGACCCGGGGGGTCGCGACAGGAAAAACACCTCCGTTGGAAACCTTAACGGGCAAGTTGGAACATGCCCAAGCTGTTAAACAATTTCTCAGTTACTCACTTGTTGAAAGCCATCAAAAGCCGCCTGAATTTTACAAATGGTTTTCAACACGGAGGTGTTTTTCCTGTCGCGACGCACACAGATTTGGCGAGTCGTCACGGAAACGACTCGGCGAATTTGCGCGTACGTCTTTCATTATAAAATGTCCTTAAAGTGGAATGTCCACATAAAGTCCTCATGCCGGCCTCTTCTGAATCTTCTCTGTTCTCTCACGACGTCCTGGGTGAATTAAGCCTTAAATTAGGATGTTTTAGGTCGAAACAGGCCGACGACGGCGCCTGGAAGCGCTGCGCAACGTCCCGCTCCGGGGGAAGTCCTTACACCGACAGAAACACCCCATAATCTCTCATCAGCTGTTAAACTTTTCACCGAAAACCAGCTTAATTTCTCGAATAGTGTCCACTCGGATATTCCTCACAGGTCCAGAAAAAATGTTGATAAAGCAACGCGCGCCGCCTCGAGCAGCATGTGAAACAAAGAAATTCAGCCGAGAGGGCGGGACCACATCTCACTCAAGGCCTGCCCACAGGGAAATGACGTCACCGACATGCGTGAAAAAACTCACGCATGCGCACGAGGGTTCAAGCATGATTGGTGTAATCGCATGTCATTCAAATCCATATAGTTAAAAAAAATAAAAGGGTCGGTTTATTGTCTAATAGACCTCATATACCAAATTTCATGCTTTTATGAAAATTGGCATGGCACTTCACTTCCGAAATAAACAACAATTAAAGTTTTTGAAACCACAGGCCAATGGCATGATATATTCACTACTAATAATCCAGTATACTCAATACTTTTCCCAACTCACTCATCTTCAACTGCTTATCTAAGATCGGGTCACGGGGAGCCACAGCCTATCCCAGCAGTCTTTCCCCAACTTCCACACTACATTGTCCACTTAACCACACTACGCTCTTCCCTGTCTACCTTTTTTATGATCCCATTCCATTTTAAATTCATAGGCTGTTTGTTGATGCAGACAAAAGACAGACAGTTGTGCTCAAAATGACACCACTGTTTTAAAAAAGTGAGTAAAACTCAAAGTCCTTATAATAGCTTTTATTTCCAGACACACAAATGCACAGAGAACACTGAACATTCTACTCCAAATCAAAACATGAACAAAAATGTATCAAATTTGTCATTACTTTCCAGAAAGTGAAGAGAAAAAGAATATTATGCTGTTAACATTTAACATCTGCAGGAAACTCCTGCGGATGAAAATTCAGTAAGGTATTTCTTATATAATATATTCCAATTATAAGGTGGAACTATGCCAGTATACAAAGGTATATCTAAAAAGGAAGCGTAAAATAGGGGAGTAGAAAAGAGTAGAGTAGAGCCACTTAGGTGCCTGGTCTTGAGAACCAGGGGTGGTAGGTTAAAAAGCTTTTTTATCCCATGGGAACTCTCCCTGCCCATCCTCTGTCCACCGTCGTCGGTAACCACAGGAGCCTCTTCAGCCACAGACTGCTCCTTCCCAAGTGCAGGACCAACTGACTGAAAAACTCCTTCGTCCCTCAGGCCATCAGACTGTACAACTCCTCACTCAGGGGGAGGAGGAGGAACAGGAAGACAGAGGATGGGAATGAGAGGAACAGTAGTAGCCAGTAAACCAGTAGCAAGCAGTATTTCTGGCATTTATGGGTGATTCTTTAACTACGGGCACTATTGGCCTTGTAAATGTAATTTCCACCACACCATTGCCTTACAATATAAAGCGCCTTGGGGCAACTGTTTGTTGTGATTTGGTGCTATATACATGTGCTCTGATGTTACTGTTTATCTCCATAGAAACTACCCACACAATCTTTCATACAAACTTTTTAAAGGGACATTATTGTTGTGGTGGAAATTACGGCAATAGTGTGGGACAACTACATTTCATTTAAAAAAATCACAACAGTTGTATGACATTGAATACCCCAATTATGTTTTGATTATTTTACTGATATTTTATTCAGAGATATTTTAAAACATTAGAAAAAACGTTTGTTTACTATTCATTTTTATCATTGAAGATCATAAGTCTGGGTGTGGGACAAGCACAAAACGGCAATATTTGCATATAATGATGCTGAAAAAAGGTGAAAAAGTCATCATAGACTACTAGGACAAATTTCGTAAAACACTTTCATTGAAAAGATAACTATAGAAGTGTGAAATTTCCCCTTTTTTCTTTTTTTCATAAAATGTGATCAAGGGACATAAAAGTGCCCGTAGTCTAAGAATCACCCTTATATTGTGTATTTAGACTGCAAACTGTTTTCTTTTTACTTTCATTTTTGATACTCTGTGCTTCTTACCCTGTGTGATGCTATACAATGCTGCTGGAACCTCAATTTCCCTGAGGGAGTCTTCCCAAGGGATTAATAAAATTCTATCCAATCTAATCTCTAATCTAAAAAACAAGACTCTAGTGCTTTTCTGTTAGATAATCCAGGGTTTTGGCAAACTTTCTCGTCACTACCAGTGAAAAGCTCTATGAGATTTCCTTTTCCAGAATGTTGAGGACCATCAATTCTGCATTCTTCCTCTTTTCCTCCAGTAGCTGCTTATACAAGTCTTCACACGTTGGGCATGTGGTACTGGGGATGCTGTAAGCATGATCTGGCATAGTCTATTTCAGATAAAGCATGCATCTCATCTGTGTGAGAAGCTGAGTAGGCAGCATACACTTTCACTTCCATGATGTACATGCTGTTGTGGTTGTTGTTTCAGTGTTGCAGGAATACTTGACCTCTCATTAGGTGGTTTACAGGCAGATTTAGGTGACTGTGGTAGTGTGTAACCCAGACTGACTCTCAGGAAGAGACGTGCTGGACTGGGGCAACCATCCATGAAATGATCCGAGCAGACCTTGGAGAATTGCTGTCGCGTCCAGTTTTTGCCTAAAAATTATATTTTAAAATTGGGTAATGTCATGATATCAATAAATGTACACATTTTTGTTTTGCACAATTCCTTTGACCCCATGACCCAATCCCGAATAAGCGCTTGAAGATGAGTGGGTGGGTTCCTTTGATTAGAAAAACATGATAAATTGACAGTTTTGTAATATGTAGAGCATACACTCACCGGCTGCTTCATTACGTACACCTGTTCAATTGAAGCTCAAACCGAACATCAGAATGAGGAAGAAAGAGGATTTTAGGGACTTTGAATGTGACATGGTTGTTGATAGGCTGGTCTGAGTATTTCAAAAACTGCTGCTCTGGGATTTTCACACACTACCATAAGGTTTACAGAGAATGGACCAAAAAAGACAAGATATCCAGTGAGTGGCAGTTGGGTGGACGGAAATGCCCTGTTGATGTCAGAGGAGAATGGGCAGACGGGTTGAATGGGTGCCCATGTCAATATGGACCAACATCTCTGAGGAATGTTTCCAACACCTTGTTGAATCTATGCCACGAAGAATTAAGGCAGTTTTGAAGGCAAAAAGGCGTCCAACCCAGTACTAGCAAGGTGTACCTAATAAAGTGTCAGGTGACTGTATACCTGTGTACTACTATGACGTTATCACAAGTTTATTTAATACATTTTATACTGTATTATCCTACACGTTTACATTTTATGCGAATAAAAATCAATCAAAATTACCAGTATGCAAAAATACAATAAAACGCACAATGAATGACGTGTCAATAAAGTTTTTGTTGTTGTTCATCCTGCGCATGCGCAGTCCGTGTTGTGTTCATAAACATGGCTGGTGTTGGCTTCCGACGCTGGGCTCAAGCGCTCTCTAAATACAAACGACCTGGTATTTCATCGCTCCTGTCGGGATGCAGAGCGGGTCTGTTTTATTTTCATCATATTTTGAGGACATTGTCTTTTTAAATGGATTGCAGAGTTGTAATTTGACGCCTCGAGTTGCTTTAACCTTGACATGCTAGCAGTAGCTTCGGCTAGCAAAGCAGACACGGTGTCAATTTTGTGTTGATTTTTTTCAGCCTCGATGTTATCGAAAGAAAATCTTCCTGGTGCTTACCCAAAGACTCCAGAGGAGCGAGCTGCTGCTGCAAAGAAGTACAACCTCACTTTGGAGGACTATAATCCGTATCCCGATGATGGAATGGGGTGAGTTTTAATATTCTATATCAGAACTTCATTGATTTTCAGGGAGACTGGCAGAACTTGGTGCAGTCAGGTTATAACTGCTTGGACAGTGATGTCATTTTTGCCTCTGTACACCACAGCAATGAGTTGAAAGAAATCAGTCAGGATGTGCTTGTAGTGCAGACTTTGGCCTGATCATTGTTTTCAATGTTGCTACCAGTTCTTTCTGAAGCCTCAGTCCCACCAAATAATAAGCCATGAATAATGAGCCACGTGTGGGTGTGTCAGCGATTATTTGAAGAACGATCCATGTTTTAAGCTATCACGTATCCACTACTATCTGCCTCTCTGTACCTCATGTGCCAGGTATCAGCCTCTAGTGAGCCACGACTGACCTGTCATTTGAGCCTTGGCCACCCTTGAATGGCTTGTGTCGCCACATATGATCCATGAAGCACCATGTGACGTTGGTGCATGTTTAGGCATGGGTTTGGTTCAACCCTCCAGCCCTCCCACACTTGGTCCCTTTAAAGTATAGGTTTTCAATTCACAGCATCCATTCAAGATGATGTCACACTTTTTAATCGCAGTCCAAAAAAAGACACTGCACTGAGTGAGTGCACACTCCCGCGCTAGGGGATACAAATTCTGCCGGGGCAATGACTTTGGCATGACACCGGCCAGTGTGTGCATCCGTGCGACAGGCTGCTCTTCACCTTTGTTGTAGAGTCATTAAATGCAGCAGTTCTGTGTGTTCACCCAGCTCTCTGTGACCACAAAAAAAGACACCACAATGAGGTGGTCGCTTTAATTATATTCACTCGCTGCTGCAAATGTGGGGATCACCCCCCCCCCCAAGAAAAAAAAACAAAAAACAAAAAAAAAAAACACATACATCCATAACCAGACCAGCTAGAACCGAACCATGGGTTCCTGGACAGTCACCGCTGCACTTCTTCTTACTGGCTTTTTTTAAACACAGTCCAAAAAACTTTGCTATGGGCAGCAAAGCAAGAATTTCCTTGCACAGGGAAACATGTTTCTTTACTGTGCATATGACAATAAAAGCTTTGACTCTTTGAATCTTGAATCTTTATTTCTTCCGCGGCTTACAGTTATTTTGACACAGTGATCCAACTTTTAACTTTGTGTTTGTCAGTTAATGTCTGCAAAATCGCTCTTTTGCATGGTCGTGTTCTGCGTTCCTGGACAGTCACCTCTGCGCTTATTCTGGCTGGCTTTATTTCTTCCGCAGCTTTAAACACACAGTCATTTGACACAGTGATCCAACTTTTAACTTTGTGTTCTTCTGTTATTGACTGCAAAATCACTTTTTTGCGAGCTGTTATTTTGCGTAAGTGCTCGTCTTGGGTGGGAGTCATTGTGTTCGTGCACACACAGTGGAGGTCATCTGATCCGTTATAACTAGATGTTAAATCTATCATAAACATACTTTTACAGTTGCTTACAAAGATGGAGTGAACATGCAACTGTTTTACCAAGTTGTTAAAACATTGCAAAAACTTACCTTTTAAGCTGTTCTAAATACATTCTCCACCTCATGGAACAGGAGAGAGGGGAAAAAAGAGTCCAGATGAAACAATCTTGTGATTCCAGAAGCGATTAGAGGTGTTTTCAACTGCCAAGCTCTGGCAGAAAATGATTACTCCGCTAAGAAATAATTATTTTATATACAGTGTCTGGCGCACAAAGCAGGTGGAATTGTAGTGCGCAAGAGGGCTGAGCCAAACTAGCCTATCCAAAATACTTCCTCCTCTCCTCATAGCTGCCAAGTGCTCAAATGATGAGCTTTTACAGCTTTGTCCTCACCACAAACATGCCTCTAAAATCCTCGTTTGTCCTCGTAGTAACTCGCGCACAAGCTGCCCCATGCTATTGCTAAATTTTGAACTTCTTGAAATTATCACCAGGCTCAGGGATGAGTCCCGTTAAGCCCTTTTCACATTGGCGTATTCGTAGAGTTGCGTATTGCGGCGTTGTTTCATTTAAATACGCCCGAAATGCACGCGTGCTCAGCCTTTTTCCGTGTTCGAAGATCTGCTTGCAGCTAGATGTGTTCGCTTTTTAATGTGTGCACACAGTCGCGTGTTGCCCTTGCCACTATTTCAAACCACTTTCCTCCTGCTGGCTGTGCAGAACACATCACTGCACTTGGAAAACAGTGGACTGTATCATGAGGTTTTTACAGTTTCATTACTGCCATGTATGTAGCCAAAGCTGCTGTTTTCTGCCTCTGTGGAAGTGCGCTCTGTTCTCTACTGCACGGTGTGGTGCGGCTCAAACATAGTCATTTAACTTTTTTTTTTTATAATTATTATTTTTTTGTCTTGGTGGATCATTTTCATTGTGTACAGATGCTGCTGAGTCTGGCTGTGGTAAAGGTTGCTGTGACTCGTTAAACTTTTAAATCTCCGGTTGCTTCGATCAGGTCTGCTGATTTGATCAGACCTGATCGATCAGGGCGTCTGATCACACTGACATGCAGCGACAAGGCTTTTATTTTAAAGAGTCACAGCACATATTCAGGTTTGATCAGGGCATCTGATGATCGCACCGACATGCAGCGACAAGGCTTTTATTTTAAAGAGTCACAGCGCGTATTCAGGTTTGATCAGACCTGATCGATCAGGGCATCTGATGACCGCACTGACATGCAGCAACGGCACTTTTATTTTAAAGAGTCACAGCTCGTATTCAGGCTTGATCAGACCTGATTGATCAGGGCATCTGATGATCGCAGCAGCGATGAGGCTTTTATTTTAAAGTCACAGTGCGTATTGTTTGATCAGACACAGAGAGAGAGAGAGAGAGAGAGAGAGACAAACAGACAGGGAAAAAAAGGGAGAGAGAGAGAGACAGACAGACAGGGAAAAAAAGGGAGAGAGAGAGAGACAGACAGACAGGGAAAAAAAGGGAGAGAGAGAGAGACAGACAGACAGGGAAAAAAAAGGGAGAGAGAGAGACAGACAGACAGGGAAAAAAAAGGGAGAGAGAGAGAGAGACAGACAGACAGGAAAAAAAAGGGAGAGAGAGAGACAGACAGACAGGGGAAAAAAAAAGGGAGAGAGAGAGACAGACAGACAGGGGAAAAAAAAAGGGAGAGAGAGAGACAGACAGACAGGGGAAAAAAAGGGAGAGAGAGAGACAGACAGACAGGGGAAAAAAAAGGGAGAGAGAGAGACAGACAGACAGGGGAAAAAAAAGGGAGAGAGAGAGACAGACAGACAGGGGAAAAAAAAGGGAGAGAGAGAGACAGACAGACAGGGGGAAAAAAGGGAGAGAGAGAGACAGACAGACAGGGGGAAAAAAAGGAGAGAGAGAGACAGACAGACAGGGGGAAAAAAAGGAGAGAGAGAGACAGACAGACAGGGGAAAAAAAAAGGGAGAGAGAGAGACAGACAGACAGGGGAAAAAAAAAGGGAGGGAGAGCGACAGAGAGAGAGAGAGACAAAGGGAGAGCGACAGAGAGAGAGAGAGACAAAGGGAGAGCGACAGAGAGAGAGAGACAGAGACAGACGGACAAAGGGAGAGCGACAGAGGGTGAGAGACAGACAGACAGACGGACAAAGGGAGAGCGACAGAGGGTGAGAGACAGACAGACAGACGGACAAAGGGAGAGCGACAGAGGGTGAGAGACAGACAGACAGACGGACAAAGGGAGAGCGACAGAGGGTGAGAGCGAGCAAGCAACCGACCTGCTGTTTCTGGATTTCTGAGTTGAGGTTCTGATCACACACACAGTTTTTGGTTGTGTACAGGAGCGCAGTGTTGCACAGACTTGCATGCATTAACGCTGTGCTGCACAGACCTGCTTAAAACTGTGCCAGCGCTCTACGCCAAAGAAAATTAGACATGTTTAATTTCTTCTGTCCTACACGTGTAGCCCTCAACATACTGCTGCGTAGGGAGCAACAACTCGACGTAGAGCTGCTAAAAGTGGGCGGAGAGCTGCTCATCTCCGTGTAGACGATACTCCACGCCACAGTGAGCAGCTCTACGAATACGCCAATGTGAAAGGGACTTTAGCCAAATATTCTGCCTCTCAGAGCCACCATTCTCCCACCATTGTTGAATACCTCCTCTTGTACCAAAAAAAAAAAACATGTTGTGTGGCTCATTATTCACTGTTGATTATTTGTTGGGACCAGGGCTTAACAATGCTATGCTTAAACATATAGTTTTTCCTATAGGCTTTTATCTTAGGCTGTGGATATTGTTATAGTAACACTCAGGGTTGGGTAGGATTACTTTGAAATGTAATCCAAAAGTAATCAGATTACATGTAATCCACATGTATTCTTTCAAAGTAATCCTACCCAACCTTGGTAACAGTATGTACGAGGTCTGTCAATAAAGTATAGGTCCTTTTTATTTTTTTCAAAAACTATATGGATTTCATTCATATGTTTTTACATCAGACATGCTTGAACCCTCGTGCGCATGCGTGAGTTTTTCCACGCCTGTCAGTGACGTCATTCGCCTGTGAGCACTCCTTGTGGGAGGAGTCGTGCTTTTGTTAAGGCCAATAAATATTTCTTCTACAGTTAAATGTTTACATTATCTTCATTTTTAAAGTGTTCTACAATTCAAATAATAAACCCTTTAGTTTCTTCGGGCTTCGCTCATTATGCTCTTCAAACTAGCAGCATTATCAAATTAAATATTGTGATGAATCTTGAAATCCATTAGTATGTGCGGAGGAAAAAGCATGATTTTGTTTTGTTTTATTTTTGGGGGACCATATTGCCCACTCCTATTTTGGAGCATGTCTCCTGTTGCAATATCCACTTAGAAACAAAAAAAGAAGGTGGGAGGTGAAGAAGTTGGAACTTATTTATGGTGCTGTTTTTCATATAATCCAAAGATCTCCTGCAACTCACTGGTAACAAATAAGTAACACATTTTATACATTGTTACTGGATGGTGTTATTGTGTGTTTTTTATAGCTTTGGTGATTATCCAAAGCTACCAGATAGATCTCAGCATGAGAGAGACCCGTGGTATCAGTGGGACGAGCCTGACCTGAGGAGGAACTGGGGTGAGCCGGTAAGACCGTTTGTACATTTTGCACCCAATTTTCGCAACTCACATAATCCATTACGTATGCCGTTGACTTGATCTGAGGTCAGCTTCAGTAAAAACAGAAAAACGTACGGGTAAGGTGAAAATAGGAACCTCACCAAAAATATAAACTGGTCTGTCCATGTCAAATCAACAAATGCCTGCTAATTCGCCAGTTCAGATCTGCTTCAAATATTTAAGAAATTATACCTTTGTACAAATTGTACAGCATTTTAGGCCTTTTATATTTATTTATTAATTCAACTATCTAGTAGTTGCTGACATAGCAGTATTAGAATAATCCTGCTTGGCACCAGTTTTAGCACCAAAAATGTGCAACATTGTGCAAAATAATAACATTCCAGCATCAATCACTTGAGTTATTTCTTAGTATTAGTTTTATCACATCTCAAGGTATTTAAAAAAAAAAAAGGCTCAGCCTTTGCCCTAGTGATGAACTGAAGCACTTGTCTTTCTTTTTTGTTGATTTTTGAATTAATGTCTCCCTCCTTGGTTGACAACCTTTTATGTCAGGTGATGGAGCGCTCGCTTAAAAGTGGATGCTGTCACGTGGCTGTCTGTCTGCTCCATCAGTTCCACAGAGCACCAGCCCTTCTCATTTAATCCTGAATAGCAAATCTGAGCATGTTTTGAAGCATCACAGTAACTTATTGATCCATCTTTGTCAGTCTTGATCAAACTTGGCATATGTAGTACTTATGGCCATCGTCTGCAGCGGATTTGACATTGGAATCCAATTTTTAAACATTTTAAAAATTTCTACCCAATTCTCGAGATCATTGATAGTATGTGATAGGGATGTGGAGTTTAATCGATACGAATTGGTATCTAGATACAAACATGCACGATATGGGTGTATCGATTCAGTCAGTGTGTATCGATTCAGTTGCCATCTGAAATTGTGATGCATGAGTCGCTGCGTGCTTGTATCGACGACGCCCGAGGCACATTGAATGCATCATCACTGATGGAACCCTGAAAAACCATTTGTACCGCAACAAATCTATTTCAAAATGGAGACCTGCGAGAACAGCAGTAAGCAGTTGCAAAATGTTTTTGACACACCTAAAACATTTAAATCAGCCATTTGTAGATTTTTTGGCTTTTTTGTAAAGATGGGGAAACTTGACAAGACGCAAGTCGTTTGGAAAGAATCCCGTGGCGCCACTCGGCAAGAGTGGTAAGAAAGTATCTTAAATTACTTTTGCCAAGGTGGTACTCTCTCAATGAGTGACTCACTTTATGTGTTGTTGTTTTACTGATTACTGTACTTTTTAAGTTCTGACAGTGTGTTCAAACGAGTTCCAAATATGACGGAACTGATTCCTGTTCCTTAATGTTGCATCTGGTAAATTTGCTACTTATAAGGAGTAAAACAAATCCTCTGCCTCTGTTACAATTAGAACAAGAATACCATAGTACCATACTGAATTGCAGCTTCTTATTTTCTGTTTAAATTTTTGGTATAATTTCTTTGCATCATGTTGAATCACTTCATATCGCACCAAATCACATCGTATCACATTTTGAGGAATTGAATCGATGTCAAATGCACATCAAATTGCATCAAAAGAGGAACAGGGGTGAATCATATCGTATCACATCATATGTAGGTATTGTCATTAATCCCAAGATGTATTGTATCGCTGGTAGTGTATCGAGATGCATATTGAATCATTGTCAGTGATGAGATTCACATCCTTAGTATGTGATAACATCCGGATATTCATAGTCTCAACGGCTTCGGTCATGTTCAAACCTGTTTAAGCAGGGAATTTATAGTGACTATGGCAGTATTTTGTCTAGGGCGCAGCTCCTTTCTTTAGTTTATGGGCAGGTTGCCAGGTCTGTACTTTATAAACCAGCCTGTTAGGAGGCAAGCCAGATTAAGTAGTTTCATCCGTTTTTTGTTTTTTTTTGGGGGGGGGGGGGGGGGGGGGATCGTGGGTGATCATGGGTGATCATAGTAGAACGGCGCTCTGTGGAATAGTGAGACTCTGGTGGACCTTTAGAGCAAAAGTTTTAATTCCTGGGTATAATTTGGGCCTGTCAAGATGTGCCCCAAGCTTTTTATTTTTAATAATGGGCTGTACAGTAACTCATAGTACCAACAATCTTTTCTAAATGACTACTCAGCAGGAAGCTGTCTTGCTGCAGATGCTGTGGTGTAATTCTTTAGAAATCCCTCCACCCCTTTCCCACCCCTGCTTTTGAATAAATGTATTTATTTATTCTGCACACAGATCAATAATAACACAAACTCACAAAAAGAACAACTTAACAGTGTCCCTGGGTGGCTGAAAGGGTGTAGGCAGAAGCAAAGCTTATAAATACGCACCCCTTATACTATAAAAAATAGATTGTGTATGTATGTATATGTATATATATATATATGTGTATGTATATATATGTGTATGTATATATGTGTATGTGTGTATATATATGTGTGTGTGTGTATGTATATGTGTGTGTGTGTGTATGTATATGTGTGTGTGTGTGTATGTATATGTGTGTGTGTGTGTATGTATATGTGTGTGTGTGTGTATGTATATGTATATATATGTGTGTATGTATATGTATATATATGTGTGTGTGTGTATGTATATGTATATGTATGTGTGTGTGTGTATGTATATGTATATGTATGTGTGTGTGTGTATGTATATGTATATATATGTGTGTGTGTGTATGTATATGTATATATATGTGTGTGTGTGTATGTATATGTATATATATGTGTGTGTGTGTATGTATATGTGTGTGTGTGTGTGTGTGTGTGTGTGTGTGTGTGTGTGTGTGTGTGTGTGTGTGTGTGTGTGTGTGTGTGTGTGTGTGTGTTATATCCAAAAATCACCAGGCCAAGCAGAATTACATCCCATAGTGCTACCTTAATTGATAATATATTCAGCAATGATATTGAGAATAACACTGTGAGTGGATTATTAATCAATGACATTAGTGATCATCTACCAGTTTTCATCGTTTATAATAGAAACCATCGGCGGAATCTGCCAGAGGAGAAAATAAAATACAGGCGAGTGCGGACGGAGGAAAACATGAACACACTAAAGAAGGATTTACAGGAGCAAAACTGGGAAAAGGTATACAGTGAAAGTGATGTTGATAGTGCATATGAAACTTTTTTACAAATATTTACATCATTATATGATAAAAATTGTCCAATTAAACAAGACTACAGAAAACAAAAAATCCAAGCTCGACCATGGATGACGAAAGGGTTACAAAATGCATGTAATAAGAAAAATACACTGTATAGAGAATTCATAAAACTAAAGACTAAAGAGGCAGAAAATAGATATAAGAAATACAAAAATAGATTAACTAATATTATACGGGTATGTAGGAAGGAATATTATAGTAACATATTATATAATAACAAAAACAATATTAAAGGAATATGGGATATATTAAATAGCATTATCAAAAATGGTAATAAAAAACAGAGTTACCCTCAGTATTTCATTGATAATAATGTCAAGAAGGAAAATAAGGATGAGGTAGTCAACGGTTTTAATAATTTTTTTGTAAATATTGGCCCAAGCTTGGCAGAAAAAAATTCCCGATTCCCAACCTGAGGATTGGGATAATAATCTCATAGAAAGAAATCCCTGTTCAATGTTCCTCACAGCAGTGGATGGAAAAGAAATTATAGACATTGTGAATAATTGTAAATATAAAACATCTACCGATTTAAATGAAATTGATATGGTGGTGGTAAAACAGGTCATTGAATGGATTGTAGAACCATTAACATACATCTGTAACTTATCATTTCAAACCGGTAAATTTCCCAATCAAATGAAAATAGCTAAGGTTGTGCCGCTGTATAAGACTGGGGATAGACACCACTTCACAAATTATAGACCTGTTTCTTTGCTTCCACAATTTTCCAAATTATTAGAAAAGTTATTCAATAATAGATTAGACAAATTCATAAATAAACATAAATTACTTACTGATAGTCAATATGGATTCAGAGCACATAGTTCAACATCACTTGCATTAAAAGAATCAGTTGAGGAGATTTCAAACGCCATAGACCACAAATTACATTCAGTTGGAATATTTATAGACCTTAAAAAGGCTTTTGATACAATCAATCATGACATTAATCAATAAACTTGAACAGTATGGGATTAGGGGGTTGGTGTTGCACTGGGTGAGAAGCTACTTAAGTAACAGAAAACAGTTTGTGAAGTTGGGGGGAATATACATCATGCTTGGACAATGCTTGTGGCG